>NW_020329452.1:0-10695 GCF_001858045.2 Oreochromis niloticus | reverse complement strand
GTCTCCTATCAAAAGTTACAGCTGTCTTTATGACTGGTGAAAATCGCCTTATTTCGGCGAGACAGTGCGTTTCTCGCCTGAAACACATTATGGGTTTTCATTTTGTGAATAACTTGAAAATCTTAGCTCAAACAGCTGCAAAACCTATTTCCCCAGCATGGAAATGCTGAATTCTATAAGGCCAAGCCTGAAATATGTGTGTCCGAGTCTCCTATCAAAAGTTACAGCTGTCTTTATGGACTTGGTGAAAATCGCCTTATTTCGGCGAGACAGTGCGTTTCTCGCCTGAAACACATTATGGGTTTTCATTTGTGAATAACTTGAAAATCTTAGCTCAAACAGCTGCAAACCTATTTCCCCAGCATGAAATGCTGAATTCTATAAGGCCAGCCTGAAATATGTGTGTCCGAGTCTCCTATCAAAAATACAGCTGTCTTTATGGACTTGGTGAAAATCGCTTATTTCGCGAGACAGTGCGTTTCTCGCCTGAAACACATTATGGGTTTCATTTGTGAATAACTTGAAAATCTTAGCTCAAACAGCTGCAAAACCTATTTCCCCAGCATGGAAATGCTGAATTCTATAAGGCCAAGCCTGAAATATGTGTGTCGAGTCTCCTATCAAAAGTTACAGCTGTCTTTATGGACTGGTGAAAATCGCCTTATTTCGGCGAGACAGTGCGTTTCTCGCCTGAAACACATTATGGGTTTTCATTTTGTGAATAACTTGAAAATCTTAGCTCAAACAGCTGCAAAACCTATTATCCAGCATGGAAATGCTGAATTCTATAAGGCCAAGCCTGAAATATGTGTGTCCGAGTCTCCTATCAAAAGTTACAGCTGTCTTTATGGACTGGTGAAAATCGCCTTATTTCGGCGAGACAGTGCGTTTCTCGCCTGAAACACATTATGGGTTTCATTTTGTGAATAACTTGAAAATCTTAGCTCAAACAGCTGCAAAACCTATTTCCCCAGCATGGAAATGCTGAATTCTATAAGGCCAAGCCTGAAATATGTGTGTCCGAGTCTCCTATCAAAAGTTACAGCTGTCTTTATGGACTTGGTGAAAATCGCCTTATTTCGGCGAGACAGTGCGTTTCTCGCCTGAAACACATTATGGGTTTTCATTTTGTGAATAACTTGAAAATCTTAGCTCAAACAGCTGCAAAACCTATTTCCCCAGCATGGAAATGCTGAATTCTATAAGGCCAAGCCTGAAATATGTGTGTCCGAGTCTCCTATCAAAAGTTACAGCTGTCTTTATGGACTTGGTGAAATCGCCTTATTTCGGCGAGACAGTGCGTTTCTCGCCTGAAACACATTATGGGTTTTCATTTTGTGAATAACTTGAAAATCTTAGCTCAAACAGCTGCAAAACCTATTTCCCCAGCATGAAATGCTGAATTCTATAAGGCCAAGCCTGAAATATGTGTGTCCGAGTCTCCTATCAAAAGTTACAGCTGTCTTTATGGACTTGGTGAAAATCGCCTTATTTCGGCGAGACAGTGCGTTTCTCGCCTGAAACACATTATGGTTTTCATTTTGTGAATAACTTGAAAATCTTAGCTCAAACAGCTGCAAAACCTATTTCCCCAGCATGGAAATGCTGAATTCTATAAGGCCAAGCCTGAAATATGTGTGTCCGAGTCTCCTATCAAAAGTTACAGCTGTCTTTATGGACTTGGTGAAAATCGCCTTATTTCGGCGAGACAGTGCGTTTCTCGCCTGAAACACATTATGGGTTTTCATTTTGTGAATAACTTGAAAATCTTAGCTCAAACAGCTGCAAAACCTATTTCCCAGCATGGAAATGCTGAATTCTATAAGGCCAAGCCTGAAATATGTGTGTCCGAGTCTCCTATCAAAAGTTACAGCTGTCTTTATGGACTTGGTGAAAATCGCCTTATTTCGGCGAGACAGTGCGTTTCTCGCCTGAAACACATTATGGGTTTTCATTTTGTGAATAACTTGAAAATCTTAGCTCAAACAGCTGCAAAACCTATTTCCCAGCATGGAAATGCTGAATTCTATAAGGCCAAGCCTGAAATATGTGTGTCCGAGTCTCCTATCAAAAGTTACAGCTGTCTTTATGGACTTGGTGAAAATCGCCTTATTTCGGCGAGACAGTGCGTTTCTCGCCTGAAACACATTATGGGTTTTCATTTTGTGAATAACTTGAAAATCTTAGCTCAAACAGCTGCAAAACCTATTTCCCCAGCATGGAAATGCTGAATTCTATAAGGCCAAGCCTGAAATATGTGTGTCCGAGTCTCCTATCAAAAGTTACAGCTGTCTTTATGGACTTGGTGAAAATCGCCTTATTTCGGCGAGACAGTGCGTTTCTCGCCTGAAACACATTATGGGTTTTCATTTTGTGAATAACTTGAAAATCTTAGCTCAAACAGCTGCAAAACCTATTTCCCCAGCATGGAAATGCTGAATTCTATAAGGCCAAGCCTGAAATATGTGTGTCCGAGTCTCCTATCAAAAGTTACAGCTGTCTTTATGGACTTGGTGAAAATCGCCTTATTTCGGCGAGACAGTGCGTTTCTCGCCTGAAACACATTATGGGTTTTCATTTTGTGAATAACTTGAAAATCTTAGCTCAAACAGCTGCAAAACCTATTTCCCCAGCATGGAAATGCTGAATTCTATAAGGCCAAGCCTGAAATATGTGTGTCCGAGTCTCCTATCAAAAGTTACAGCTGTCTTTATGGACTTGGTGAAAATCGCCTTATTTCGGCGAGACAGTGCGTTTCTCGCCTGAAACACATTATGGGTTTTCATTTTGTGAATAACTTGAAAATCTTAGCTCAAACAGCTGCAAAACCTATTTCCCCAGCATGGAAATGCTGAATTCTATAAGGCCAAGCCTGAAATATGTGTGTCCGAGTCTCCTATCAAAAGTTACAGCTGTCTTTATGGACTTGGTGAAAATCGCCTTATTTCGGCGAGACAGTGCGTTTCTCGCCTGAAAACACATTATGGGTTTTCATTTTGTGAATAACTTGAAAATCTTAGCTCAAACAGCTGCAAAACCTATTTCCCCAGCATGGAAATGCTGAATTCTATAAGGCCAAGCCTGAAATATGTGTGTCCGAGTCTCCTATCAAAAGTTACAGCTGTCTTTATGGACTTGGTGAAAATCGCCTTATTTCGGCGAGACAGTGCGTTTCTCGCCTGAAACACATTATGGGTTTTCATTTTGTGAATAACTTGAAAATCTTAGCTCAAACAGCTGCAAAACCTATTTCCCCAGCATGGAAATGCTGAATTCTATAAGGCCAAGCCTGAAATATGTGTGTCCGAGTCTCCTATCAAAAGTTACAGCTGTCTTTATGGACTTGGTGAAAATCGCCTTATTTCGGCGAGACAGTGCGTTTCTCGCCTGAAACACATTATGGGTTTTCATTTGTGAATAACTTGAAAATCTTAGCTCAAACAGCTGCAAAACCTATTTCCCCAGCATGGAAATGCTGAATTCTATAAGGCCAAGCCTGAAATATGTGTGTCCGAGTCTCCTATCAAAAGTTACAGCTGTCTTTATGGACTTGGTGAAAATCGCCTTATTTCGGCGAGACAGTGCGTTTCTCGCCTGAAACACATTATGGGTTTTCATTTTGTGAATAACTTGAAAATCTTAGCTCAAACAGCTGCAAAACCTATTTCCCCAGCATGGAAATGCTGAATTCTATAAGGCCAAGCCTGAAATATGTGTGTCCGAGTCTCCTATCAAAAGTTACAGCTGTCTTTATGGACTTGGTGAAAATCGCCTTATTTCGGCGAGACAGTGCGTTTCTCGCCTGAAACACATTATGGGTTTTCATTTTGTGAATAACTTGAAAATCTTAGCTCAAACAGCTGCAAAACCTATTTCCCCAGCATGGAAATGCTGAATTCTATAAGGCCAAGCCTGAAATATGTGTGTCCGAGTCTCCTATCAAAAGTTACAGCTGTCTTTATGGACTTGGTGAAAATCGCCTTATTTCGGCGAGACAGTGCGTTTCTCGCCTGAAACACATTATGGGTTTTCATTTTGTGAATAACTTGAAAATCTTAGCTCAAACAGCTGCAAAACCTATTTCCCCAGCATGGAAATGCTGAATTCTATAAGGCCAAGCCTGAAATATGTGTGTCCGAGTCTCCTATCAAAAGTTACAGCTGTCTTTATGGACTTGGTGAAAATCGCCTTATTTCGGCGAGACAGTGCGTTTCTCGCCTGAAACACATTATGGGTTTTCATTTTGTGAATAACTTGAAAATCTTAGCTCAAACAGCTGCAAAACCTATTTCCCCAGCATGGAAATGCTGAATTCTATAAGGCCAAGCCTGAAATATGTGTGTCCGAGTCTCCTATCAAAAGTTACAGCTGTCTTTATGGACTTGGTGAAAATCGCCTTATTTCGGCGAGACAGTGCGTTTCTCGCCTGAAACACATTATGGGTTTTCATTTTGTGAATAACTTGAAAATCTTAGCTCAAACAGCTGCAAAACCTATTTCCCCAGCATGGAAATGCTGAATTCTATAAGGCCAAGCCTGAAATATGTGTGTCCGAGTCTCCTATCAAAAGTTACAGCTGTCTTTATGGACTTGGTGAAAATCGCCTTATTTCGGCGAGACAGTGCGTTTCTCGCCTGAAACACATTATGGGTTTTCATTTTGTGAATAACTTGAAAATCTTAGCTCAAACAGCTGCAAAACCTATTTCCCCAGCATGGAAATGCTGAATTCTATAAGGCCAAGCCTGAAATATGTGTGTCCGAGTCTCCTATCAAAAGTTACAGCTGTCTTTATGGACTTGGTGAAAATCGCCTTATTTCGGCGAGACAGTGCGTTTCTCGCCTGAAACACATTATGGGTTTTCATTTTGTGAATAACTTGAAAATCTTAGCTCAAACAGCTGCAAAACCTATTTCCCCAGCATGGAAATGCTGAATTCTATAAGGCCAAGCCTGAAATATGTGTGTCCGAGTCTCCTATCAAAAGTTACAGCTGTCTTTATGGACTTGGTGAAAATCGCCTTATTTCGGCGAGACAGTGCGTTTCTCGCCTGAAACACATTATGGGTTTTCATTTTGTGAATAACTTGAAAATCTTAGCTCAAACAGCTGCAAAACCTATTTCCCCAGCATGGAAATGCTGAATTCTATAAGGCCAAGCCTGAAATATGTGTGTCCGAGTCTCCTATCAAAAGTTACAGCTGTCTTTATGGACTTGGTGAAAATCGCCTTATTTCGGCGAGACAGTGCGTTTCTCGCCTGAAACACATTATGGGTTTTCATTTTGTGAATAACTTGAAAATCTTAGCTCAAACAGCTGCAAAACCTATTTCCCCAGCATGGAAATGCTGAATTCTATAAGGCCAAGCCTGAAATATGTGTGTCCGAGTCTCCTATCAAAAGTTACAGCTGTCTTTATGGACTTGGTGAAAATCGCCTTATTTCGGCGAGACAGTGCGTTTCTCGCCTGAAACACATTATGGGTTTTCATTTTGTGAATAACTTGAAAATCTTAGCTCAAACAGCTGCAAAACCTATTTCCCCAGCATGGAAATGCTGAATTCTATAAGGCCAAGCCTGAAATATGTGTGTCCGAGTCTCCTATCAAAAGTTACAGCTGTCTTTATGGACTTGGTGAAAATCGCCTTATTTCGGCGAGACAGTGCGTTTCTCGCCTGAAACACATTATGGGTTTTCATTTTGTGAATAACTTGAAAATCTTAGCTCAAACAGCTGCAAAACCTATTTCCCCAGCATGGAAATGCTGAATTCTATAAGGCCAAGCCTGAAATATGTGTGTCCGAGTCTCCTATCAAAAGTTACAGCTGTCTTTATGGACTTGGTGAAAATCGCCTTATTTCGGCGAGACAGTGCGTTTCTCGCCTGAAACACATTATGGGTTTTCATTTTGTGAATAACTTGAAAATCTTAGCTCAAACAGCTGCAAAACCTATTTCCCAGCATGGAAATGCTGAATTCTATAAGGCCAAGCCTGAAATATGTGTGTCCGAGTCTCCTATCAAAAGTTACAGCTGTCTTTATGGACTTGGTGAAAATCGCCTTATTTCGGCGAGACAGTGCGTTTCTCGCCTGAAACACATTATGGGTTTTCATTTTGTGAATAACTTGAAAATCTTAGCTCAAACAGCTGCAAAACCTATTTCCCCAGCATGGAAATGCTGAATTCTATAAGGCCAAGCCTGAAATATGTGTGTCCGAGTCTCCTATCAAAAGTTACAGCTGTCTTTATGGACTTGGTGAAAATCGCCTTATTTCGGCGAGACAGTGCGTTTCTCGCCTGAAACACATTATGGGTTTTCATTTTGTGAATAACTTGAAAATCTTAGCTCAAACAGCTGCAAAACCTATTTCCCCAGCATGGAAATGCTGAATTCTATAAGGCCAAGCCTGAAATATGTGTGTCCGAGTCTCCTATCAAAAGTTACAGCTGTCTTTATGGACTTGGTGAAAATCGCCTTATTTCGGCGAGACAGTGCGTTTCTCGCCTGAAACACATTATGGGTTTTCATTTGTGAATAACTTGAAAATCTTAGCTCAAACAGCTGCAAACCTATTTCCCCAGCATGGAAATGCTGAATTCTATAAGGCCAAGCCTGAAATATGTGTGTCCGAGTCTCCTATCAAAAGTTACAGCTGTCTTTATGGACTTGGTGAAAATCGCCTTATTTCGGCGAGACAGTGCGTTTCTCGCCTGAAACACATTATGGGTTTTCATTTTGTGAATAACTTGAAAATCTTAGCTCAAACAGCTGCAAAACCTATTTCCCCAGCATGGAAATGCTGAATTCTATAAGGCCAAGCCTGAAATATGTGTGTCCGAGTCTCCTATCAAAAGTTACAGCTGTCTTTATGGACTTGGTGAAAATCGCCTTATTTCGGCGAGACAGTGCGTTTCTCGCCTGAAACACATTATGGGTTTTCATTTTGTGAATAACTTGAAAATCTTAGCTCAAACAGCTGCAAAACCTATTTCCCAGCATGGAAATGCTGAATTCTATAAGGCCAAGCCTGAAATATGTGTGTCCGAGTCTCCTATCAAAAGTTACAGCTGTCTTTATGGACTTGGTGAAAATCGCCTTATTTCGGCGAGACAGTGCGTTTCTCGCCTGAAACACATTATGGGTTTCATTTTGTGAATAACTTGAAAATCTTAGCTCAAACAGCTGCAAAACCTATTTCCCCAGCATGGAAATGCTGAATTCTATAAGGCCAAGCCTGAAATATGTGTGTCTCGAGTCTCCTATCAAAAGTTACAGCTGTCTTTATGGACTTGGTGAAAATCGCCTTATTTCGGCGAGACAGTGCGTTTCTCGCCTGAAACACATTATGGGTTTTCATTTTGTGAATAACTTGAAAATCTTAGCTCAAACAGCTGCAAAACCTATTTCCCCAGCATGGAAATGCTGAATTCTATAAGGCCAAGCCTGAAATATGTGTCCGAGTCTCCTATCAAAAGTTACAGCTGTCTTTATGGACTTGGTGAAAATCGCCTTATTTCGGCGAGACAGTGCGTTTCTCGCCTGAAACACATTATGGGTTTTCATTTTGTGAATAACTTGAAAATCTTAGCTCAAACAGCTGCAAAACCTATTTCCCCAGCATGGAAATGCTGAATTCTATAAGGCCAAGCCTGAAATATGTGTGTCCGAGTCTCCTATCAAAAGTTACAGCTGTCTTTATGGACTTGGTGAAAATCGCCTTATTTCGGCGAGACAGTGCGTTTCTCGCCTGAAACACATTATGGGTTTTCATTTTGTGAATAACTTGAAAATCTTAGCTCAAACAGCTGCAAAACCTATTTCCCCAGCATGGAAATGCTGAATTCTATAAGGCCAAGCCTGAAATATGTGTGTCCGAGTCTCCTATCAAAAGTTACAGCTGTCTTTATGGACTTGGTGAAAATCGCCTTATTTCGGCGAGACAGTGCGTTTCTCGCCTGAAACACATTATGGGTTTTCATTTTGTGAATAACTTGAAAATCTTAGCTCAAACAGCTGCAAAACCTATTTCCCCAGCATGGAAATGCTGAATTCTATAAGGCCAAGCCTGAAATATGTGTGTCCGAGTCTCCTATCAAAAGTTACAGCTGTCTTTATGGACTTGGTGAAAATCGCCTTATTTCGGCGAGACAGTGCGTTTCTCGCCTGAAACACATTATGGGTTTTCATTTTGTGAATAACTTGAAAATCTTAGCTCAAACAGCTGCAAAACCTATTTCCCCAGCATGGAAATGCTGAATTCTATAAGGCCAAGCCTGAAATATGTGTGTCCGAGTCTCCTATCAAAAGTTACAGCTGTCTTTATGGACTTGGTGAAAATCGCCTTATTTCGGCGAGACAGTGCGTTTCTCGCCTGAAACACATTATGGGTTTTCATTTTGTGAATAACTTGAAAATCTTAGCTCAAACAGCTGCAAAACCTATTCCCCAGCATGGAAATGCTGAATTCTATAAGGCCAAGCCTGAAATATGTGTGTCCGAGTCTCCTATCAAAAGTTACAGCTGTCTTTATGGACTTGGTGAAAATCGCCTTATTTCGGCGAGACAGTGCGTTTCTCGCCTGAAACACATTATGGGTTTTCATTTGTGAATAACTTGAAAATCTTAGCTCAAACAGCTGCAAAACCTATTTCCCCAGCATGGAAATGCTGAATTCTATAAGGCCAAGCCTGAAATATGTGTGTCCGAGTCTCCTATCAAAGTTACAGCTGTCTTTATGGACTTGGTGAAAATCGCCTTATTTCGGCGAGACAGTGCGTTTCTCGCCTGAAACACATTATGGGTTTCATTTGTGAATAACTTGAAAATCTTAGCTCAAACAGCTGCAAAACCTATTTCCCCAGCATGGAAATGCTGAATTCTATAAGGCCAAGCCTGAAATATGTGTGTCCGAGTCTCCTATCAAAAGTTACAGCTGTCTTTATGGACTTGGTGAAAATCGCCTTATTTCGGCGAGACAGTGCGTTTCTCGCCTGAAACACATTATGGGTTTTCATTTTGTGAATAACTTGAAAATCTTAGCTCAAACAGCTGCAAAACCTATTTCCCCAGCATGGAAATGCTGAATTCTATAAGGCCAAGCCTGAAATATGTGTGTCCGAGTCTCCTATCAAAAGTTACAGCTGTCTTTATGGACTTGGTGAAAATCGCCTTATTTCGGCGAGACAGTGCGTTTCTCGCCTGAAACACATTATGGGTTTTCATTTTGTGAATAACTTGAAAATCTTAGCTCAAACAGCTGCAAAACCTATTTCCCCAGCATGGAAATGCTGAATTCTATAAGGCCAAGCCTGAAATATGTGTGTCCGAGTCTCCTATCAAAAGTTACAGCTGTCTTTATGGACTTGGTGAAAATCGCCTTATTTCGGCGAGACAGTGCGTTTCTCGCCTGAAACACATTATGGGTTTTCATTTTGTGAATAACTTGAAAATCTTAGCTCAAACAGCTGCAAAACCTATTTCCCCAGCATGGAAATGCTGAATTCTATAAGGCCAAGCCTGAAATATGTGTGTCCGAGTCTCCTATCAAAAGTTACAGCTGTCTTTATGGACTTGGTGAAAATCGCCTTATTTCGGCGAGACAGTGCGTTTCTCGCCTGAAACACATTATGGGTTTTCATTTTGTGAATAACTTGAAAATCTTAGCTCAAACAGCTGCAAAACCTATTTCCCCAGCATGGAAATGCTGAATTCTATAAGGCCAAGCCTGAAATATGTGTGTCCGAGTCTCCTATCAAAAGTTACAGCTGTCTTTATGGACTTGGTGAAAATCGCCTTATTTCGGCGAGACAGTGCGTTTCTCGCCTGAAACACATTATGGGTTTTCATTTTGTGAATAACTTGAAAATCTTAGCTCAAACAGCTGCAAAACCTATTTCCCCAGCATGGAAATGCTGAATTCTATAAGGCCAAGCCTGAAATATGTGTGTCCGAGTCTCCTATCAAAAGTTACAGCTGTCTTTATGGACTTGGTGAAAATCGCCTTATTTCGGCGAGACAGTGCGTTTCTCGCCTGAAACACATTATGGGTTTTCATTTTGTGAATAACTTGAAAATCTTAGCTCAAACAGCTGCAAAACCTATTTCCCCAGCATGGAAATGCTGAATTCTATAAGGCCAAGCCTGAAATATGTGTGTCCGAGTCTCCTATCAAAAGTTACAGCTGTCTTTATGGACTTGGTGAAAATCGCCTTATTTCGGCGAGACAGTGCGTTTCTCGCCTGAAACACATTATGGGTTTTCATTTTGTGAATAACTTGAAAATCTTAGCTCAAACAGCTGCAAAACCTATTTCCCCAGCATGGAAATGCTGAATTCTATAAGGCCAAGCCTGAAATATGTGTGTCCGAGTCTCCTATCAAAAGTTACAGCTGTCTTTATGGACTTGGTGAAAATCGCCTTATTTCGGCGAGACAGTGCGTTTCTCGCCTGAAACACATTATGGGTTTTCATTTTGTGAATAACTTGAAAATCTTAGCTCAAACAGCTGCAAAACCTATTTCCCCAGCATGGAAATGCTGAATTCTATAAGGCCAAGCCTGAAATATGTGTGTCCGAGTCTCCTATCAAAAGTTACAGCTGTCTTTATGGACTTGGTGAAAATCGCCTTATTTCGGCGAGACAGTGCGTCGCCTGAAACACATTATGGGTTTTCATTTTGTGAATAACTGAAAATC
>NW_020329451.1:0-10953 GCF_001858045.2 Oreochromis niloticus | reverse complement strand
GTCCGAGTCTCCTATCAAAAGTTACAGCTGTCTTTATGGACTTGGTGAAAATCGCCTTATTTCGGCGAGACAGTGCGTTTCTCGCCTGAAACACATTATGGGTTTTCATTTTGTGAATAACTTGAAAATCTTAGCTCAAACAGCTGCAAAACCTATTTCCCCAGCATGGAAATGCTGAATTCTATAAGGCCAAGCCTGAAATATGTGTGTCCGAGTCTCCTATCAAAAGTTACAGCTGTCTTTATGGACTTGGTGAAAATCGCCTTATTTCGGCGAGACAGTGCGTTTCTCGCCTGAAACACATTATGGGTTTTCATTTTGTGAATAACTTGAAAATCTTAGCTCAAACAGCTGCAAAACCTATTTCCCCGCATGGAAATGCTGAATTCTATAAGGCCAAGCCTGAAATATGTGTGTCCGAGTCTCCTATCAAAAGTTACAGCTGTCTTTATGGACTTGGTGAAAATCGCCTTATTTCGGCGAGACAGTGCGTTTCTCGCCTGAAACACATTATGGGTTTTCATTTTGTGAATAACTTGAAAATCTTAGCTCAAACAGCTGCAAAACCTATTTCCCAGCATGGAAATGCTGAATTCTATAAGGCCAAGCCTGAAATATGTGTGTCCGAGTCTCCTATCAAAAGTTACAGCTGTCTTTATGGACTTGGTGAAAATCGCCTTATTTCGGCGAGACAGTGCGTTTCTCGCCTGAAACACATTATGGGTTTTCATTTTGTGAATAACTTGAAAATCTTAGCTCAAACAGCTGCAAAACCTATTTCCCCAGCATGGAAATGCTGAATTCTATAAGGCCAAGCCTGAAATATGTGTGTCCGAGTCTCCTATCAAAAGTTACAGCTGTCTTTATGGACTTGGTGAAAATCGCCTTATTTCGGCGAGACAGTGCGTTTCTCGCCTGAAACACATTATGGGTTTTCATTTTGTGAATAACTTGAAAATCTTAGCTCAAACAGCTGCAAAACCTATTTCCCAGCATGGAAATGCTGAATTCTATAAGGCCAAGCCTGAAATATGTGTGTCCGAGTCTCCTATCAAAAGTTACAGCTGTCTTTATGGACTTGGTGAAAATCGCCTTATTTCGGCGAGACAGTGCGTTTCTCGCCTGAAACACATTATGGGTTTTCATTTTGTGAATAACTTGAAAATCTTAGCTCAAACAGCTGCAAAACCTATTTCCCCAGCATGGAAATGCTGAATTCTATAAGGCCAAGCCTGAAATATGTGTGTCCGAGTCTCCTATCAAAAGTTACAGCTGTCTTTATGGACTTGGTGAAAATCGCCTTATTTCGGCGAGACAGTGCGTTTCTCGCCTGAAACACATTATGGGTTTTCATTTTGTGAATAACTTGAAAATCTTAGCTCAAACAGCTGCAAAACCTATTTCCCCAGCATGGAAATGCTGAATTCTATAAGGCCAAGCCTGAAATATGTGTGTCCGAGTCTCCTATCAAAAGTTACAGCTGTCTTTATGGACTTGGTGAAAATCGCCTTATTTCGGCGAGACAGTGCGTTTCTCGCCTGAAACACATTATGGGTTTTCATTTTGTGAATAACTTGAAAATCTTAGCTCAAACAGCTGCAAAACCTATTTCCCCAGCATGGAAATGCTGAATTCTATAAGGCCAAGCCTGAAATATGTGTGTCCGAGTCTCCTATCAAAAGTTACAGCTGTCTTTATGGACTTGGTGAAAATCGCCTTATTTCGGCGAGACAGTGCGTTTCTCGCCTGAAACACATTATGGGTTTTCATTTTGTGAATAACTTGAAAATCTTAGCTCAAACAGCTGCAAAACCTATTTCCCCAGCATGGAAATGCTGAATTCTATAAGGCCAAGCCTGAAATATGTGTGTCCGAGTCTCCTATCAAAAGTTACAGCTGTCTTTATGGACTTGGTGAAAATCGCCTTATTTCGGCGAGACAGTGCGTTTCTCGCCTGAAACACATTATGGGTTTTCATTTTGTGAATAACTTGAAAATCTTAGCTCAAACAGCTGCAAAACCTATTTCCCCAGCATGGAAATGCTGAATTCTATAAGGCCAAGCCTGAAATATGTGTGTCCGAGTCTCCTATCAAAAGTTACAGCTGTCTTTATGGACTTGGTGAAAATCGCCTTATTTCGGCGAGACAGTGCGTTTCTCGCCTGAAACACATTATGGGTTTTCATTTTGTGAATAACTTGAAAATCTTAGCTCAAACAGCTGCAAAACCTATTTCCCCAGCATGGAAATGCTGAATTCTATAAGGCCAAGCCTGAAATATGTGTGTCCGAGTCTCCTATCAAAAGTTACAGCTGTCTTTATGGACTTGGTGAAAATCGCCTTATTTCGGCGAGACAGTGCGTTTCTCGCCTGAAACACATTATGGGTTTTCATTTTGTGAATAACTTGAAAATCTTAGCTCAAACAGCTGCAAAACCTATTTCCCCAGCATGGAAATGCTGAATTCTATAAGGCCAAGCCTGAAATATGTGTGTCCGAGTCTCCTATCAAAAGTTACAGCTGTCTTTATGGACTTGGTGAAAATCGCCTTATTTCGGCGAGACAGTGCGTTTCTCGCCTGAAACACATTATGGGTTTTCATTTTGTGAATAACTTGAAAATCTTAGCTCAAACAGCTGCAAAACCTATTTCCCCAGCATGGAAATGCTGAATTCTATAAGGCCAAGCCTGAAATATGTGTGTCCGAGTCTCCTATCAAAAGTTACAGCTGTCTTTATGGACTTGGTGAAAATCGCCTTATTTCGGCGAGACAGTGCGTTTCTCGCCTGAAACACATTATGGGTTTTCATTTTGTGAATAACTTGAAAATCTTAGCTCAAACAGCTGCAAAACCTATTTCCCCAGCATGGAAATGCTGAATTCTATAAGGCCAAGCCTGAAATATGTGTGTCCGAGTCTCCTATCAAAAGTTACAGCTGTCTTTATGGACTTGGTGAAAATCGCCTTATTTCGGCGAGACAGTGCGTTTCTCGCCTGAAACACATTATGGGTTTTCATTTTGTGAATAACTTGAAAATCTTAGCTCAAACAGCTGCAAAACCTATTTCCCCAGCATGGAAATGCTGAATTCTATAAGGCCAAGCCTGAAATATGTGTGTCCGAGTCTCCTATCAAAAGTTACAGCTGTCTTTATGGACTTGGTGAAAATCGCCTTATTTCGGCGAGACAGTGCGTTTCTCGCCTGAAACACATTATGGGTTTTCATTTTGTGAATAACTTGAAAATCTTAGCTCAAACAGCTGCAAAACCTATTTCCCCAGCATGGAAATGCTGAATTCTATAAGGCCAAGCCTGAAATATGTGTGTCCGAGTCTCCTATCAAAAGTTACAGCTGTCTTTATGGACTTGGTGAAAATCGCCTTATTTCGGCGAGACAGTGCGTTTCTCGCCTGAAACACATTATGGGTTTTCATTTTGTGAATAACTTGAAAATCTTAGCTCAAACAGCTGCAAAACCTATTTCCCCAGCATGGAAATGCTGAATTCTATAAGGCCAAGCCTGAAATATGTGTGTCCGAGTCTCCTATCAAAAGTTACAGCTGTCTTTATGGACTTGGTGAAAATCGCCTTATTTCGGCGAGACAGTGCGTTTCTCGCCTGAAACACATTATGGGTTTTCATTTTGTGAATAACTTGAAAATCTTAGCTCAAACAGCTGCAAAACCTATTTCCCCAGCATGGAAATGCTGAATTCTATAAGGCCAAGCCTGAAATATGTGTGTCCGAGTCTCCTATCAAAAGTTACAGCTGTCTTTATGGACTTGGTGAAAATCGCCTTATTTCGGCGAGACAGTGCGTTTCTCGCCTGAAACACATTATGGGTTTTCATTTTGTGAATAACTTGAAAATCTTAGCTCAAACAGCTGCAAAACCTATTTCCCCAGCATGGAAATGCTGAATTCTATAAGGCCAAGCCTGAAATATGTGTGTCCGAGTCTCCTATCAAAAGTTACAGCTGTCTTTATGGACTTGGTGAAAATCGCCTTATTTCGGCGAGACAGTGCGTTTCTCGCCTGAAACACATTATGGGTTTTCATTTTGTGAATAACTTGAAAATCTTAGCTCAAACAGCTGCAAAACCTATTTCCCCAGCATGGAAATGCTGAATTCTATAAGGCCAAGCCTGAAATATGTGTGTCCGAGTCTCCTATCAAAAGTTACAGCTGTCTTTATGGACTTGGTGAAAATCGCCTTATTTCGGCGAGACAGTGCGTTTCTCGCCTGAAACACATTATGGGTTTTCATTTTGTGAATAACTTGAAAATCTTAGCTCAAACAGCTGCAAAACCTATTTCCCCAGCATGGAAATGCTGAATTCTATAAGGCCAAGCCTGAAATATGTGTGTCCGAGTCTCCTATCAAAAGTTACAGCTGTCTTTATGGACTTGGTGAAAATCGCCTTATTTCGGCGAGACAGTGCGTTTCTCGCCTGAAACACATTATGGGTTTTCATTTTGTGAATAACTTGAAAATCTTAGCTCAAACAGCTGCAAAACCTATTTCCCCAGCATGGAAATGCTGAATTCTATAAGGCCAAGCCTGAAATATGTGTGTCCGAGTCTCCTATCAAAAGTTACAGCTGTCTTTATGGACTTGGTGAAAATCGCCTTATTTCGGCGAGACAGTGCGTTTCTCGCCTGAAACACATTATGGGTTTTCATTTTGTGAATAACTTGAAAATCTTAGCTCAAACAGCTGCAAAACCTATTTCCCCAGCATGGAAATGCTGAATTCTATAAGGCCAAGCCTGAAATATGTGTGTCCGAGTCTCCTATCAAAAGTTACAGCTGTCTTTATGGACTTGGTGAAAATCGCCTTATTTCGGCGAGACAGTGCGTTTCTCGCCTGAAACACATTATGGGTTTTCATTTTGTGAATAACTTGAAAATCTTAGCTCAAACAGCTGCAAAACCTATTTCCCCAGCATGGAAATGCTGAATTCTATAAGGCCAAGCCTGAAATATGTGTGTCCGAGTCTCCTATCAAAAGTTACAGCTGTCTTTATGGACTTGGTGAAAATCGCCTTATTTCGGCGAGACAGTGCGTTTCTCGCCTGAAACACATTATGGGTTTTCATTTTGTGAATAACTTGAAAATCTTAGCTCAAACAGCTGCAAAACCTATTTCCCCAGCATGGAAATGCTGAATTCTATAAGGCCAAGCCTGAAATATGTGTGTCCGAGTCTCCTATCAAAAGTTACAGCTGTCTTTATGGACTTGGTGAAAATCGCCTTATTTCGGCGAGACAGTGCGTTTCTCGCCTGAAACACATTATGGGTTTTCATTTTGTGAATAACTTGAAAATCTTAGCTCAAACAGCTGCAAAACCTATTTCCCCAGCATGGAAATGCTGAATTCTATAAGGCCAAGCCTGAAATATGTGTGTCCGAGTCTCCTATCAAAAGTTACAGCTGTCTTTATGGACTTGGTGAAAATCGCCTTATTTCGGCGAGACAGTGCGTTTCTCGCCTGAAACACATTATGGGTTTTCATTTTGTGAATAACTTGAAAATCTTAGCTCAAACAGCTGCAAAACCTATTTCCCCAGCATGGAAATGCTGAATTCTATAAGGCCAAGCCTGAAATATGTGTGTCCGAGTCTCCTATCAAAAGTTACAGCTGTCTTTATGGACTTGGTGAAAATCGCCTTATTTCGGCGAGACAGTGCGTTTCTCGCCTGAAACACATTATGGGTTTTCATTTTGTGAATAACTTGAAAATCTTAGCTCAAACAGCTGCAAAACCTATTTCCCAGCATGGAAATGCTGAATTCTATAAGGCCAAGCCTGAAATATGTGTGTCCGAGTCTCCTATCAAAAGTTACAGCTGTCTTTATGGACTTGGTGAAAATCGCCTTATTTCGGCGAGACAGTGCGTTTCTCGCCTGAAACACATTATGGGTTTTCATTTTGTGAATAACTTGAAAATCTTAGCTCAAACAGCTGCAAAACCTATTTCCCCAGCATGGAAATGCTGAATTCTATAAGGCCAAGCCTGAAATATGTGTGTCCGAGTCTCCTATCAAAAGTTACAGCTGTCTTTATGGACTTGGTGAAAATCGCCTTATTTCGGCGAGACAGTGCGTTTCTCGCCTGAAACACATTATGGGTTTTCATTTTGTGAATAACTTGAAAATCTTAGCTCAAACAGCTGCAAAACCTATTTCCCCAGCATGGAAATGCTGAATTCTATAAGGCCAAGCCTGAAATATGTGTGTCCGAGTCTCCTATCAAAAGTTACAGCTGTCTTTATGGACTTGGTGAAAATCGCCTTATTTCGGCGAGACAGTGCGTTTCTCGCCTGAAACACATTATGGGTTTTCATTTTGTGAATAACTTGAAAATCTTAGCTCAAACAGCTGCAAAACCTATTTCCCCAGCATGGAAATGCTGAATTCTATAAGGCCAAGCCTGAAATATGTGTGTCCGAGTCTCCTATCAAAAGTTACAGCTGTCTTTATGGACTTGGTGAAAATCGCCTTATTTCGGCGAGACAGTGCGTTTCTCGCCTGAAACACATTATGGGTTTTCATTTTGTGAATAACTTGAAAATCTTAGCTCAAACAGCTGCAAAACCTATTTCCCCAGCATGGAAATGCTGAATTCTATAAGGCCAAGCCTGAAATATGTGTGTCCGAGTCTCCTATCAAAAGTTACAGCTGTCTTTATGGACTTGGTGAAAATCGCCTTATTTCGGCGAGACAGTGCGTTTCTCGCCTGAAACACATTATGGGTTTTCATTTTGTGAATAACTTGAAAATCTTAGCTCAAACAGCTGCAAAACCTATTTCCCCAGCATGGAAATGCTGAATTCTATAAGGCCAAGCCTGAAATATGTGTGTCCGAGTCTCCTATCAAAAGTTACAGCTGTCTTTATGGACTTGGTGAAAATCGCCTTATTTCGGCGAGACAGTGCGTTTCTCGCCTGAAACACATTATGGGTTTTCATTTTGTGAATAACTTGAAAATCTTAGCTCAAACAGCTGCAAAACCTATTTCCCCAGCATGGAAATGCTGAATTCTATAAGGCCAAGCCTGAAATATGTGTGTCCGAGTCTCCTATCAAAAGTTACAGCTGTCTTTATGGACTTGGTGAAAATCGCCTTATTTCGGCGAGACAGTGCGTTTCTCGCCTGAAACACATTATGGGTTTTCATTTTGTGAATAACTTGAAAATCTTAGCTCAAACAGCTGCAAAACCTATTTCCCCAGCATGGAAATGCTGAATTCTATAAGGCCAAGCCTGAAATATGTGTGTCCGAGTCTCCTATCAAAAGTTACAGCTGTCTTTATGGACTTGGTGAAAATCGCCTTATTTCGGCGAGACAGTGCGTTTCTCGCCTGAAACACATTATGGGTTTTCATTTTGTGAATAACTTGAAAATCTTAGCTCAAACAGCTGCAAAACCTATTTCCCCAGCATGGAAATGCTGAATTCTATAAGGCCAAGCCTGAAATATGTGTGTCCGAGTCTCCTATCAAAAGTTACAGCTGTCTTTATGGACTTGGTGAAAATCGCCTTATTTCGGCGAGACAGTGCGTTTCTCGCCTGAAACACATTATGGGTTTTCATTTTGTGAATAACTTGAAAATCTTAGCTCAAACAGCTGCAAAACCTATTTCCCCAGCATGGAAATGCTGAATTCTATAAGGCCAAGCCTGAAATATGTGTGTCCGAGTCTCCTATCAAAAGTTACAGCTGTCTTTATGGACTTGGTGAAAATCGCCTTATTTCGGCGAGACAGTGCGTTTCTCGCCTGAAACACATTATGGGTTTTCATTTTGTGAATAACTTGAAAATCTTAGCTCAAACAGCTGCAAAACCTATTTCCCCAGCATGGAAATGCTGAATTCTATAAGGCCAAGCCTGAAATATGTGTGTCCGAGTCTCCTATCAAAAGTTACAGCTGTCTTTATGGACTTGGTGAAAATCGCCTTATTTCGGCGAGACAGTGCGTTTCTCGCCTGAAACACATTATGGGTTTTCATTTTGTGAATAACTTGAAAATCTTAGCTCAAACAGCTGCAAAACCTATTTCCCCAGCATGGAAATGCTGAATTCTATAAGGCCAAGCCTGAAATATGTGTGTCCGAGTCTCCTATCAAAAGTTACAGCTGTCTTTATGGACTTGGTGAAAATCGCCTTATTTCGGCGAGACAGTGCGTTTCTCGCCTGAAACACATTATGGGTTTTCATTTTGTGAATAACTTGAAAATCTTAGCTCAAACAGCTGCAAAACCTATTTCCCCAGCATGGAAATGCTGAATTCTATAAGGCCAAGCCTGAAATATGTGTGTCCGAGTCTCCTATCAAAAGTTACAGCTGTCTTTATGGACTTGGTGAAAATCGCCTTATTTCGGCGAGACAGTGCGTTTCTCGCCTGAAACACATTATGGGTTTTCATTTTGTGAATAACTTGAAAATCTTAGCTCAAACAGCTGCAAAACCTATTTCCCCAGCATGGAAATGCTGAATTCTATAAGGCCAAGCCTGAAATATGTGTGTCCGAGTCTCCTATCAAAAGTTACAGCTGTCTTTATGGACTTGGTGAAAATCGCCTTATTTCGGCGAGACAGTGCGTTTCTCGCCTGAAACACATTATGGGTTTTCATTTTGTGAATAACTTGAAAATCTTAGCTCAAACAGCTGCAAAACCTATTTCCCCAGCATGGAAATGCTGAATTCTATAAGGCCAAGCCTGAAATATGTGTGTCCGAGTCTCCTATCAAAAGTTACAGCTGTCTTTATGGACTTGGTGAAAATCGCCTTATTTCGGCGAGACAGTGCGTTTCTCGCCTGAAACACATTATGGGTTTTCATTTTGTGAATAACTTGAAAATCTTAGCTCAAACAGCTGCAAAACCTATTTCCCCAGCATGGAAATGCTGAATTCTATAAGGCCAAGCCTGAAATATGTGTGTCCGAGTCTCCTATCAAAAGTTACAGCTGTCTTTATGGACTTGGTGAAAATCGCCTTATTTCGGCGAGACAGTGCGTTTCTCGCCTGAAACACATTATGGGTTTTCATTTTGTGAATAACTTGAAAATCTTAGCTCAAACAGCTGCAAAACCTATTTCCCCAGCATGGAAATGCTGAATTCTATAAGGCCAAGCCTGAAATATGTGTGTCCGAGTCTCCTATCAAAAGTTACAGCTGTCTTTATGGACTTGGTGAAAATCGCCTTATTTCGGCGAGACAGTGCGTTTCTCGCCTGAAACACATTATGGGTTTTCATTTTGTGAATAACTTGAAAATCTTAGCTCAAACAGCTGCAAAACCTATTTCCCCAGCATGGAAATGCTGAATTCTATAAGGCCAAGCCTGAAATATGTGTGTCCGAGTCTCCTATCAAAAGTTACAGCTGTCTTTATGGACTTGGTGAAAATCGCCTTATTTCGGCGAGACAGTGCGTTTCTCGCCTGAAACACATTATGGGTTTTCATTTTGTGAATAACTTGAAAATCTTAGCTCAAACAGCTGCAAAACCTATTTCCCCAGCATGGAAATGCTGAATTCTATAAGGCCAAGCCTGAAATATGTGTGTCCGAGTCTCCTATCAAAAGTTACAGCTGTCTTTATGGACTTGGTGAAAATCGCCTTATTTCGGCGAGACAGTGCGTTTCTCGCCTGAAACACATTATGGGTTTTCATTTTGTGAATAACTTGAAAATCTTAGCTCAAACAGCTGCAAAACCTATTTCCCCAGCATGGAAATGCTGAATTCTATAAGGCCAAGCCTGAAATATGTGTGTCCGAGTCTCCTATCAAAAGTTACAGCTGTCTTTATGGACTTGGTGAAAATCGCCTTATTTCGGCGAGACAGTGCGTTTCTCGCCTGAAACACATTATGGGTTTTCATTTTGTGAATAACTTGAAAATCTTAGCTCAAACAGCTGCAAAACCTATTTCCCCAGCATGGAAATGCTGAATTCTATAAGGCCAAGCCTGAAATATGTGTGTCCGAGTCTCCTATCAAAAGTTACAGCTGTCTTTATGGACTTGGTGAAAATCGCCTTATTTCGGCGAGACAGTGCGTTTCTCGCCTGAAACACATTATGGGTTTTCATTTTGTGAATAACTTGAAAATCTTAGCTCAAACAGCTGCAAAACCTATTTCCCAGCATGGAAATGCTGAATTCTATAAGGCCAAGCCTGAAATATGTGTGTCCGAGTCTCCTATCAAAAGTTACAGCTGTCTTTATGGACTTGGTGAAAATCGCCTTATTTCGGCGAGACAGTGCGTTTCTCGCCTGAAACACATTATGGGTTTTCATTTTGTGAATAACTTGAAAATCTTAGCTCAAACAGCTGCAAAACCTATTTCCCCAGCATGGAAATGCTGAATTCTATAAGGCCAAGCCTGAAATATGTGTGTCCGAGTCTCCTATCAAAAGTTACAGCTGTCTTTATGGACTTGGTGAAAATCGCCTTATTTCGGCGAGACAGTGCGTTTCTCGCCTGAAACACATTATGGGTTTTCATTTTGTGAATAACTTGAAAATCTTAGCTCAAACAGCTGCAAAACCTATTTCCCCAGCATGGAAATGCTGAATTCTATAAGGCCAAGCCTGAAATATGTGTGTCCGAGTCTCCTATCAAAAGTTACAGCTGTCTTTATGGACTTGGTGAAAATCGCCTTATTTCGGCGAGACAGTGCGTTTCTCGCCTGAAACACATTATGGGTTTTCATTTTGTGAATAACTTGAAAATCTTAGCTCAAACAGCTGCAAAACCATCTATTCAGCATGGAAATGCTGAATTCTATAAGGCCAAGCCTGAAATATGTGTGTCCGAGTCTCCTATCAAAAGTTACAGCTGTCTTTATGGACTTGGTGAAAATCGCCTTATTTCGGCGAGACAGTGCGTTTCTCGCCTGAAACACATTATGGGTTTTCATTTTGTGAATAACTTGAAAATCTTAGCTCAAACAG
>NW_020329450.1:0-13451 GCF_001858045.2 Oreochromis niloticus | reverse complement strand
CATTTTGTGAATAACTTGAAAATCTTAGCTCAAACAGCTGCAAAAACCTATTTCCCCAGCATGAAATGCTGAATTCTATAAGGCCAAGCCTGAAATATGTGTGTCCGAGTCTTCCTATCAAAAGTTACAGCTGTCTTTTATGGACTTGGTGAAAATCGCCTTATTTCGGCGAGACAGTGCGTTTCTCGCCTGAACACATTATGGGTTTTCATTTGTGAATAACTTGAAAATCTTAGCTCAAACAGCTGCAAACCTATTTCCCCAGCATGGAAATGCTGAATTCTATAAGGCCAAGCCTGAAATATGTGTGTCCGAGTCTCCTATCAAAAGTTACGCTGTCTTTATGGACTTGGTGAAAATCCCTTATTTCGGCGAGACAGTGCGTTTCTCGCCTGAACACATTATGGTTTCATTTTGTGAATAACTTGAAAATCTTAGCTCAAACAGCTGCAAAAACCTATTCCCCAGCATGGAAATGCTGAATTCTATAAGGCCAAGCCTGAAAATAGTGTGTCCGAGTCTCCTATCAAAAGTTAACTGTCTTATGGACTTGTGAAAATCGCCTTATTTCGGCGAGACAGTGCGTTTCTCGCCTGAAACATTATGGGTTTTCATTTGTGAATAACTTGAAAATCTTAGCTCAAACAGCTGCAAAACCTATTTCCCAGCATGGAAATGCTGAATTCTATAAGGCCAAGCCTGAAATATGTGTGTCCGAGTCTCCTATCAAAAGTTACAGCTGTCTTTATGGACTTGGTGAAAATCGCCTTAGGACAGTGCGTTTCTCGCCTGAAACACATTATGGGTTTTCATTTTGTGAATAACTTGAAAATCTTAGCTCAAACAGCTGCAAAACCTATTTCCCCAGCATGGAAATGCTGAATTCTATAAGGCCAAGCCTGAAATATGTGTGTCCGAGTCTCCTATCAAAAGTTACAGCTGTCTTTATGGACTTGGTGAAAATCGCCTTATTCGGCGAGACAGTGCGTTTCTCGCCTGAAACACATTATGGGTTTTCATTTTGTGAATAACTTGAAAATCTTAGCTCAAACAGCTGCAAAACCTATTTCCCCAGCATGGAAATGCTGAATTCTATAAGGCCAAGCCTGAAATATGTGTGTCCGAGTCTCCTATCAAAAGTTACAGCTGTCTTTATGGACTTGGTGAAAATCGCCTTATTTCGGCGAGACAGTGCGTTTCTCGCCTGAAACACATTATGGGTTTTCATTTTGTGAATAACTTGAAAATCTTAGCTCAAACAGCTGCAAAACCTATTTCCCAGCATGGAAATGCTGAATTCTATAAGGCCAAGCCTGAAATATGTGTGTCCGAGTCTCCTATCAAAAGTTACAGCTGTCTTTATGGACTTGTGTGAAAATCGCCTTATTTCGGCGAGACAGTGCGTTTCTCGCCTGAAACACATTATGGTTTTCATTTTGTGAATAACTTGAAAATCTTAGCTCAAACAGCTGCAAAACCTATTTCCCCAGCATGGAAATGCTGAATTCTATAAGGCCAAGCCTGAAATATGTGTGTCCGAGTCTCCTATCAAAAGTTACAGCTGTCTTTATGGACTTGGTGAAAATCGCCTTATTTCGGCGAGACAGTGCGTTTCTCGCCTGAAACACATTATGGGTTTTCATTTTGTGAATAACTTGAAAATCTTAGCTCAAACAGCTGCAAAACCTATTTCCCCAGCATGGAAATGCTGAATTCTATAAGGCCAAGCCTGAAATATGTGTGTCCGAGTCTCCTATCAAAAGTTACAGCTGTCTTTATGGACTTGGTGAAAATCGCCTTATTTCGGCGAGACAGTGCGTTTCTCGCCTGAAACACATTATGGGTTTTCATTTTGTGAATAACTTGAAAATCTTAGCTCAAACAGCTGCAAAACCTATTTCCCCAGCATGGAAATGCTGAATTCTATAAGGCCAAGCCTGAAATATGTGTGTCCGAGTCTCCTATCAAAAGTTACAGCTGTCTTTATGGACTTGGTGAAAATCGCCTTATTTCGGCGAGACAGTGCGTTTCTCGCCTGAAACACATTATGGGTTTTCATTTTGTGAATAACTTGAAAATCTTAGCTCAAACAGCTGCAAAACCTATTTCCCCAGCATGGAAATGCTGAATTCTATAAGGCCAAGCCTGAAATATGTGTGTCCGAGTCTCCTATCAAAAGTTACAGCTGTCTTTATGGACTTGGTGAAAATCGCCTTATTTCGGCGAGACAGTGCGTTTCTCGCCTGAAACACATTATGGGTTTTCATTTTGTGAATAACTTGAAAATCTTAGCTCAAACAGCTGCAAAACCTATTTCCCCAGCATGGAAATGCTGAATTCTATAAGGCCAAGCCTGAAATATGTGTGTCCGAGTCTCCTATCAAAAGTTACAGCTGTCTTTATGGACTTGGTGAAAATCGCCTTATTTCGGCGAGACAGTGCGTTTCTCGCCTGAAACACATTATGGGTTTTCATTTTGTGAATAACTTGAAAATCTTAGCTCAAACAGCTGCAAAACCTATTTCCCCAGCATGGAAATGCTGAATTCTATAAGGCCAAGCCTGAAATATGTGTGTCCGAGTCTCCTATCAAAAGTTACAGCTGTCTTTATGGACTTGGTGAAAATCGCCTTATTTCGGCGAGACAGTGCGTTTCTCGCCTGAAACACATTATGGGTTTTCATTTTGTGAATAACTTGAAAATCTTAGCTCAAACAGCTGCAAAACCTATTTCCCCAGCATGGAAATGCTGAATTCTATAAGGCCAAGCCTGAAATATGTGTGTCCGAGTCTCCTATCAAAAGTTACAGCTGTCTTTATGGACTTGGTGAAAATCGCCTTATTTCGGCGAGACAGTGCGTTTCTCGCCTGAAACACATTATGGGTTTTCATTTTGTGAATAACTTGAAAATCTTAGCTCAAACAGCTGCAAAACCTATTTCCCCAGCATGGAAATGCTGAATTCTATAAGGCCAAGCCTGAAATATGTGTGTCCGAGTCTCCTATCAAAAGTTACAGCTGTCTTTATGGACTTGGTGAAAATCGCCTTATTTCGGCGAGACAGTGCGTTTCTCGCCTGAAACACATTATGGGTTTTCATTTTGTGAATAACTTGAAAATCTTAGCTCAAACAGCTGCAAAACCTATTTCCCCAGCATGGAAATGCTGAATTCTATAAGGCCAAGCCTGAAATATGTGTGTCCGAGTCTCCTATCAAAAGTTACAGCTGTCTTTATGGACTTGGTGAAAATCGCCTTATTTCGGCGAGACAGTGCGTTTCTCGCCTGAAACACATTATGGGTTTTCATTTTGTGAATAACTTGAAAATCTTAGCTCAAACAGCTGCAAAACCTATTTCCCCAGCATGGAAATGCTGAATTCTATAAGGCCAAGCCTGAAATATGTGTGTCCGAGTCTCCTATCAAAAGTTACAGCTGTCTTTATGGACTTGGTGAAAATCGCCTTATTTCGGCGAGACAGTGCGTTTCTCGCCTGAAACACATTATGGGTTTTCATTTTGTGAATAACTTGAAAATCTTAGCTCAAACAGCTGCAAAACCTATTTCCCCAGCATGGAAATGCTGAATTCTATAAGGCCAAGCCTGAAATATGTGTGTCCGAGTCTCCTATCAAAAGTTACAGCTGTCTTTATGGACTTGGTGAAAATCGCCTTATTTCGGCGAGACAGTGCGTTTCTCGCCTGAAACACATTATGGGTTTTCATTTTGTGAATAACTTGAAAATCTTAGCTCAAACAGCTGCAAAACCTATTTCCCCAGCATGGAAATGCTGAATTCTATAAGGCCAAGCCTGAAATATGTGTGTCCGAGTCTCCTATCAAAAGTTACAGCTGTCTTTATGGACTTGGTGAAAATCGCCTTATTTCGGCGAGACAGTGCGTTTCTCGCCTGAAACACATTATGGGTTTTCATTTTGTGAATAACTTGAAAATCTTAGCTCAAACAGCTGCAAAACCTATTTCCCCAGCATGGAAATGCTGAATTCTATAAGGCCAAGCCTGAAATATGTGTGTCCGAGTCTCCTATCAAAAGTTACAGCTGTCTTTATGGACTTGGTGAAAATCGCCTTATTTCGGCGAGACAGTGCGTTTCTCGCCTGAAACACATTATGGGTTTTCATTTTGTGAATAACTTGAAAATCTTAGCTCAAACAGCTGCAAAACCTATTTCCCCAGCATGGAAATGCTGAATTCTATAAGGCCAAGCCTGAAATATGTGTGTCCGAGTCTCCTATCAAAAGTTACAGCTGTCTTTATGGACTTGGTGAAAATCGCCTTATTTCGGCGAGACAGTGCGTTTCTCGCCTGAAACACATTATGGGTTTTCATTTTGTGAATAACTTGAAATCTTAGCTCAAACAGCTGCAAAACCTATTTCCCCAGCATGGAAATGCTGAATTCTATAAGGCCAAGCCTGAAATATGTGTGTCCGAGTCTCCTATCAAAAGTTACAGCTGTCTTTATGGACTTGGTGAAAATCGCCTTATTTCGGCGAGACAGTGCGTTTCTCGCCTGAAACACATTATGGGTTTTCATTTTGTGAATAACTTGAAAATCTTAGCTCAAACAGCTGCAAAACCTATTTCCCCAGCATGGAAATGCTGAATTCTATAAGGCCAAGCCTGAAATATGTGTGTCCGAGTCTCCTATCAAAAGTTACAGCTGTCTTTATGGACTTGGTGAAAATCGCCTTATTTCGGCGAGACAGTGCGTTTCTCGCCTGAAACACATTATGGGTTTTCATTTTGTGAATAACTTGAAAATCTTAGCTCAAACAGCTGCAAAACCTATTTCCCCAGCATGGAAATGCTGAATTCTATAAGGCCAAGCCTGAAATATGTGTGTCCGAGTCTCCTATCAAAAGTTACAGCTGTCTTTATGGACTTGGTGAAAATCGCCTTATTTCGGCGAGACAGTGCGTTTCTCGCCTGAAACACATTATGGGTTTTCATTTTGTGAATAACTTGAAAATCTTAGCTCAAACAGCTGCAAAACCTATTTCCCCAGCATGGAAATGCTGAATTCTATAAGGCCAAGCCTGAAATATGTGTGTCCGAGTCTCCTATCAAAAGTTACAGCTGTCTTTATGGACTTGGTGAAAATCGCCTTATTTCGGCGAGACAGTGCGTTTCTCGCCTGAAACACATTATGGGTTTTCATTTTGTGAATAACTTGAAAATCTTAGCTCAAACAGCTGCAAAACCTATTTCCCCAGCATGGAAATGCTGAATTCTATAAGGCCAAGCCTGAAATATGTGTGTCCGAGTCTCCTATCAAAAGTTACAGCTGTCTTTATGGACTTGGTGAAAATCGCCTTATTTCGGCGAGACAGTGCGTTTCTCGCCTGAAACACATTATGGGTTTTCATTTTGTGAATAACTTGAAAATCTTAGCTCAAACAGCTGCAAAACCTATTTCCCCAGCATGGAAATGCTGAATTCTATAAGGCCAAGCCTGAAATATGTGTGTCCGAGTCTCCTATCAAAAGTTACAGCTGTCTTTATGGACTTGGTGAAAATCGCCTTATTTCGGCGAGACAGTGCGTTTCTCGCCTGAAACACATTATGGGTTTTCATTTTGTGAATAACTTGAAAATCTTAGCTCAAACAGCTGCAAAACCTATTTCCCCAGCATGGAAATGCTGAATTCTATAAGGCCAAGCCTGAAATATGTGTGTCCGAGTCTCCTATCAAAAGTTACAGCTGTCTTTATGGACTTGGTGAAAATCGCCTTATTTCGGCGAGACAGTGCGTTTCTCGCCTGAAACACATTATGGGTTTTCATTTTGTGAATAACTTGAAAATCTTAGCTCAAACAGCTGCAAAACCTATTTCCCCAGCATGGAAATGCTGAATTCTATAAGGCCAAGCCTGAAATATGTGTGTCCGAGTCTCCTATCAAAAGTTACAGCTGTCTTTATGGACTTGGTGAAAATCGCCTTATTTCGGCGAGACAGTGCGTTTCTCGCCTGAAACACATTATGGGTTTTCATTTTGTGAATAACTTGAAAATCTTAGCTCAAACAGCTGCAAAACCTATTTCCCCAGCATGGAAATGCTGAATTCTATAAGGCCAAGCCTGAAATATGTGTGTCCGAGTCTCCTATCAAAAGTTACAGCTGTCTTTATGGACTTGGTGAAAATCGCCTTATTTCGGCGAGACAGTGCGTTTCTCGCCTGAAACACATTATGGGTTTTCATTTTGTGAATAACTTGAAAATCTTAGCTCAAACAGCTGCAAAACCTATTTCCCCAGCATGGAAATGCTGAATTCTATAAGGCCAAGCCTGAAATATGTGTGTCCGAGTCTCCTATCAAAAGTTACAGCTGTCTTTATGGACTTGGTGAAAATCGCCTTATTTCGGCGAGACAGTGCGTTTCTCGCCTGAAACACATTATGGGTTTTCATTTTGTGAATAACTTGAAAATCTTAGCTCAAACAGCTGCAAAACCTATTTCCCCAGCATGGAAATGCTGAATTCTATAAGGCCAAGCCTGAAATATGTGTGTCCGAGTCTCCTATCAAAAGTTACAGCTGTCTTTATGGACTTGGTGAAAATCGCCTTATTTCGGCGAGACAGTGCGTTTCTCGCCTGAAACACATTATGGGTTTTCATTTTGTGAATAACTTGAAAATCTTAGCTCAAACAGCTGCAAAACCTATTTCCCCAGCATGGAAATGCTGAATTCTATAAGGCCAAGCCTGAAATATGTGTGTCCGAGTCTCCTATCAAAAGTTACAGCTGTCTTTATGGACTTGGTGAAAATCGCCTTATTTCGGCGAGACAGTGCGTTTCTCGCCTGAAACACATTATGGGTTTTCATTTTGTGAATAACTTGAAAATCTTAGCTCAAACAGCTGCAAAACCTATTTCCCCAGCATGGAAATGCTGAATTCTATAAGGCCAAGCCTGAAATATGTGTGTCCGAGTCTCCTATCAAAAGTTACAGCTGTCTTTATGGACTTGGTGAAAATCGCCTTATTTCGGCGAGACAGTGCGTTTCTCGCCTGAAACACATTATGGGTTTTCATTTTGTGAATAACTTGAAAATCTTAGCTCAAACAGCTGCAAAACCTATTTCCCCAGCATGGAAATGCTGAATTCTATAAGGCCAAGCCTGAAATATGTGTGTCCGAGTCTCCTATCAAAAGTTACAGCTGTCTTTATGGACTTGGTGAAAATCGCCTTATTTCGGCGAGACAGTGCGTTTCTCGCCTGAAACACATTATGGGTTTTCATTTTGTGAATAACTTGAAAATCTTAGCTCAAACAGCTGCAAAACCTATTTCCCCAGCATGGAAATGCTGAATTCTATAAGGCCAAGCCTGAAATATGTGTGTCCGAGTCTCCTATCAAAAGTTACAGCTGTCTTTATGGACTTGGTGAAAATCGCCTTATTTCGGCGAGACAGTGCGTTTCTCGCCTGAAACACATTATGGGTTTTCATTTTGTGAATAACTTGAAAATCTTAGCTCAAACAGCTGCAAAACCTATTTCCCCAGCATGGAAATGCTGAATTCTATAAGGCCAAGCCTGAAATATGTGTGTCCGAGTCTCCTATCAAAAGTTACAGCTGTCTTTATGGACTTGGTGAAAATCGCCTTATTTCGGCGAGACAGTGCGTTTCTCGCCTGAAACACATTATGGGTTTTCATTTTGTGAATAACTTGAAAATCTTAGCTCAAACAGCTGCAAAACCTATTTCCCCAGCATGGAAATGCTGAATTCTATAAGGCCAAGCCTGAAATATGTGTGTCCGAGTCTCCTATCAAAAGTTACAGCTGTCTTTATGGACTTGGTGAAAATCGCCTTATTTCGGCGAGACAGTGCGTTTCTCGCCTGAAACACATTATGGGTTTTCATTTTGTGAATAACTTGAAAATCTTAGCTCAAACAGCTGCAAAACCTATTTCCCCAGCATGGAAATGCTGAATTCTATAAGGCCAAGCCTGAAATATGTGTGTCCGAGTCTCCTATCAAAAGTTACAGCTGTCTTTATGGACTTGGTGAAAATCGCCTTATTTCGGCGAGACAGTGCGTTTCTCGCCTGAAACACATTATGGGTTTTCATTTTGTGAATAACTTGAAAATCTTAGCTCAAACAGCTGCAAAACCTATTTCCCCAGCATGGAAATGCTGAATTCTATAAGGCCAAGCCTGAAATATGTGTGTCCGAGTCTCCTATCAAAAGTTACAGCTGTCTTTATGGACTTGGTGAAAATCGCCTTATTTCGGCGAGACAGTGCGTTTCTCGCCTGAAACACATTATGGGTTTTCATTTTGTGAATAACTTGAAAATCTTAGCTCAAACAGCTGCAAAACCTATTTCCCCAGCATGGAAATGCTGAATTCTATAAGGCCAAGCCTGAAATATGTGTGTCCGAGTCTCCTATCAAAAGTTACAGCTGTCTTTATGGACTTGGTGAAAATCGCCTTATTTCGGCGAGACAGTGCGTTTCTCGCCTGAAACACATTATGGGTTTTCATTTTGTGAATAACTTGAAAATCTTAGCTCAAACAGCTGCAAAACCTATTTCCCCAGCATGGAAATGCTGAATTCTATAAGGCCAAGCCTGAAATATGTGTGTCCGAGTCTCCTATCAAAAGTTACAGCTGTCTTTATGGACTTGGTGAAAATCGCCTTATTTCGGCGAGACAGTGCGTTTCTCGCCTGAAACACATTATGGGTTTTCATTTTGTGAATAACTTGAAAATCTTAGCTCAAACAGCTGCAAAACCTATTTCCCCAGCATGGAAATGCTGAATTCTATAAGGCCAAGCCTGAAATATGTGTGTCCGAGTCTCCTATCAAAAGTTACAGCTGTCTTTATGGACTTGGTGAAAATCGCCTTATTTCGGCGAGACAGTGCGTTTCTCGCCTGAAACACATTATGGGTTTTCATTTTGTGAATAACTTGAAAATCTTAGCTCAAACAGCTGCAAAACCTATTTCCCCAGCATGGAAATGCTGAATTCTATAAGGCCAAGCCTGAAATATGTGTGTCCGAGTCTCCTATCAAAAGTTACAGCTGTCTTTATGGACTTGGTGAAAATCGCCTTATTTCGGCGAGACAGTGCGTTTCTCGCCTGAAACACATTATGGGTTTTCATTTTGTGAATAACTTGAAAATCTTAGCTCAAACAGCTGCAAAACCTATTTCCCCAGCATGGAAATGCTGAATTCTATAAGGCCAAGCCTGAAATATGTGTGTCCGAGTCTCCTATCAAAAGTTACAGCTGTCTTTATGGACTTGGTGAAAATCGCCTTATTTCGGCGAGACAGTGCGTTTCTCGCCTGAAACACATTATGGGTTTTCATTTTGTGAATAACTTGAAAATCTTAGCTCAAACAGCTGCAAAACCTATTTCCCCAGCATGGAAATGCTGAATTCTATAAGGCCAAGCCTGAAATATGTGTGTCCGAGTCTCCTATCAAAAGTTACAGCTGTCTTTATGGACTTGGTGAAAATCGCCTTATTTCGGCGAGACAGTGCGTTTCTCGCCTGAAACACATTATGGGTTTTCATTTTGTGAATAACTTGAAAATCTTAGCTCAAACAGCTGCAAAACCTATTTCCCCAGCATGGAAATGCTGAATTCTATAAGGCCAAGCCTGAAATATGTGTGTCCGAGTCTCCTATCAAAAGTTACAGCTGTCTTTATGGACTTGGTGAAAATCGCCTTATTTCGGCGAGACAGTGCGTTTCTCGCCTGAAACACATTATGGGTTTTCATTTTGTGAATAACTTGAAAATCTTAGCTCAAACAGCTGCAAAACCTATTTCCCCAGCATGGAAATGCTGAATTCTATAAGGCCAAGCCTGAAATATGTGTGTCCGAGTCTCCTATCAAAAGTTACAGCTGTCTTTATGGACTTGGTGAAAATCGCCTTATTTCGGCGAGACAGTGCGTTTCTCGCCTGAAACACATTATGGGTTTTCATTTTGTGAATAACTTGAAAATCTTAGCTCAAACAGCTGCAAAACCTATTTCCCCAGCATGGAAATGCTGAATTCTATAAGGCCAAGCCTGAAATATGTGTGTCCGAGTCTCCTATCAAAAGTTACAGCTGTCTTTATGGACTTGGTGAAAATCGCCTTATTTCGGCGAGACAGTGCGTTTCTCGCCTGAAACACATTATGGGTTTTCATTTTGTGAATAACTTGAAAATCTTAGCTCAAACAGCTGCAAAACCTATTTCCCCAGCATGGAAATGCTGAATTCTATAAGGCCAAGCCTGAAATATGTGTGTCCGAGTCTCCTATCAAAAGTTACAGCTGTCTTTATGGACTTGGTGAAAATCGCCTTATTTCGGCGAGACAGTGCGTTTCTCGCCTGAAACACATTATGGGTTTTCATTTTGTGAATAACTTGAAAATCTTAGCTCAAACAGCTGCAAAACCTATTTCCCCAGCATGGAAATGCTGAATTCTATAAGGCCAAGCCTGAAATATGTGTGTCCGAGTCTCCTATCAAAAGTTACAGCTGTCTTTATGGACTTGGTGAAAATCGCCTTATTTCGGCGAGACAGTGCGTTTCTCGCCTGAAACACATTATGGGTTTTCATTTTGTGAATAACTTGAAAATCTTAGCTCAAACAGCTGCAAAACCTATTTCCCCAGCATGGAAATGCTGAATTCTATAAGGCCAAGCCTGAAATATGTGTGTCCGAGTCTCCTATCAAAAGTTACAGCTGTCTTTATGGACTTGGTGAAAATCGCCTTATTTCGGCGAGACAGTGCGTTTCTCGCCTGAAACACATTATGGGTTTTCATTTTGTGAATAACTTGAAAATCTTAGCTCAAACAGCTGCAAAACCTATTTCCCCAGCATGGAAATGCTGAATTCTATAAGGCCAAGCCTGAAATATGTGTGTCCGAGTCTCCTATCAAAAGTTACAGCTGTCTTTATGGACTTGGTGAAAATCGCCTTATTTCGGCGAGACAGTGCGTTTCTCGCCTGAAACACATTATGGGTTTTCATTTTGTGAATAACTTGAAAATCTTAGCTCAAACAGCTGCAAAACCTATTTCCCCAGCATGGAAATGCTGAATTCTATAAGGCCAAGCCTGAAATATGTGTGTCCGAGTCTCCTATCAAAAGTTACAGCTGTCTTTATGGACTTGGTGAAAATCGCCTTATTTCGGCGAGACAGTGCGTTTCTCGCCTGAAACACATTATGGGTTTTCATTTTGTGAATAACTTGAAAATCTTAGCTCAAACAGCTGCAAAACCTATTTCCCCAGCATGGAAATGCTGAATTCTATAAGGCCAAGCCTGAAATATGTGTGTCCGAGTCTCCTATCAAAAGTTACAGCTGTCTTTATGGACTTGGTGAAAATCGCCTTATTTCGGCGAGACAGTGCGTTTCTCGCCTGAAACACATTATGGGTTTTCATTTTGTGAATAACTTGAAAATCTTAGCTCAAACAGCTGCAAAACCTATTTCCCCAGCATGGAAATGCTGAATTCTATAAGGCCAAGCCTGAAATATGTGTGTCCGAGTCTCCTATCAAAAGTTACAGCTGTCTTTATGGACTTGGTGAAAATCGCCTTATTTCGGCGAGACAGTGCGTTTCTCGCCTGAAACACATTATGGGTTTTCATTTTGTGAATAACTTGAAAATCTTAGCTCAAACAGCTGCAAAACCTATTTCCCCAGCATGGAAATGCTGAATTCTATAAGGCCAAGCCTGAAATATGTGTGTCCGAGTCTCCTATCAAAAGTTACAGCTGTCTTTATGGACTTGGTGAAAATCGCCTTATTTCGGCGAGACAGTGCGTTTCTCGCCTGAAACACATTATGGGTTTTCATTTTGTGAATAACTTGAAAATCTTAGCTCAAACAGCTGCAAAACCTATTTCCCAGCATGGAAATGCTGAATTCTATAAGGCCAAGCCTGAAATATGTGTGTCCGAGTCTCCTATCAAAAGTTACAGCTGTCTTTATGGACTTGGTGAAAATCGCCTTATTTCGGCGAGACAGTGCGTTTCTCGCCTGAAACACATTATGGGTTTTCATTTTGTGAATAACTTGAAAATCTTAGCTCAAACAGCTGCAAAACCTATTTCCCCAGCATGGAAATGCTGAATTCTATAAGGCCAAGCCTGAAATATGTGTGTCCGAGTCTCCTATCAAAAGTTACAGCTGTCTTTATGGACTTGGTGAAAATCGCCTTATTTCGGCGAGACAGTGCGTTTCTCGCCTGAAACACATTATGGGTTTTCATTTTGTGAATAACTTGAAAATCTTAGCTCAAACAGCTGCAAAACCTATTTCCCCAGCATGGAAATGCTGAATTCTATAAGGCCAAGCCTGAAATATGTGTGTCCGAGTCTCCTATCAAAAGTTACAGCTGTCTTTATGGACTTGGTGAAAATCGCCTTATTTCGGCGAGACAGTGCGTTTCTCGCCTGAAACACATTATGGGTTTTCATTTTGTGAATAACTTGAAAATCTTAGCTCAAACAGCTGCAAAACCTATTTCCCCAGCATGGAAATGCTGAATTCTATAAGGCCAAGCCTGAAATATGTGTGTCCGAGTCTCCTATCAAAAGTTACAGCTGTCTTTATGGACTTGGTGAAAATCGCCTTATTTCGGCGAGACAGTGCGTTTCTCGCCTGAAACACATTATGGGTTTTCATTTTGTGAATAACTTGAAAATCTTAGCTCAAACAGCTGCAAAACCTATTTCCCCAGCATGGAAATGCTGAATTCTATAAGGCCAAGCCTGAAATATGTGTGTCCGAGTCTCCTATCAAAAGTTACAGCTGTCTTTATGGACTTGGTGAAAATCGCCTTATTTCGGCGAGACAGTGCGTTCTCGCCTGAAACACATTATGGGTTTTCATTTTGTGAATAACTTGAAAATCTTAGCTCAAACAGCTGCAAAACCTATTTCCCCAGCATGGAAATGCTGAATTCTATAAGGCCAAGCCTGAAATATGTGTGTCCGAGTCTCCTATCAAAAGTTACAGCTGTCTTTATGGACTTGGTGAAAATCGCCTTATTTCGGCGAGACAGTGCGTTTCTCGCCTGAAACACATTATGGGTTTTCATTTTGTGAATAACTTGAAAATCTTAGCTCAAACAGCTGCAAAATCCATTTCCCCAGCATGGAAATGCTGAATTCTATAAGGCCAAGCCTGAAATATGTGTGTCCGAGTCTCCTATCAAAAGTTACAGCTGTCTTTATGGACTTGGTGAAAATCGCCTTATTTCGGCGAGACAGTGCGTTTCTCGCCTGAAACACATTATGGGTTTTCATTTTGTGAATAACTTGAAAATCTTAGCTCAAACAGCTGCAAAACCTATTTCCCCAGCATGGAAATGCTGAATTCTATAAGGCCAAGCCTGAAATATGTGTGTCCGAGTCTCCTATCAAAAGTTACAGCTGTCTTTATGACTTGGTGAAAATCGCTTATTCGGCG
>NW_020329449.1:0-13722 GCF_001858045.2 Oreochromis niloticus | reverse complement strand
CCAGCATGGAAATGCTGAATTCTATAAGGCCAAGCCTGAAATATGTGTGTCCGAGTCTCCTATCAAAAGTTACAGCTGTCTTTATGGACTTGGTGAAAATCGCCTTATTTCGGCGAGACAGTGCGTTTCTCGCCTGAAACACATTATGGGTTTTCATTTTGTGAATAACTTGAAAATCTTAGCTCAAACAGCTGCAAAACCTATTTCCCCAGCATGGAAATGCTGAATTCTATAAGGCCAAGCCTGAAATATGTGTGTCCGAGTCTCCTATCAAAAGTTACAGCTGTCTTTATGGACTTGGTGAAAATCGCCTTATTTCGGCGAGACAGTGCGTTTCTCGCCTGAAACACATTATGGGTTTTCATTTTGTGAATAACTTGAAAATCTTAGCTCAAACAGCTGCAAAACCTATTTCCCCAGCATGGAAATGCTGAATTCTATAAGGCCAAGCCTGAAATATGTGTGTCCGAGTCTCCTATCAAAAGTTACAGCTGTCTTTATGGACTTGGGTGAAAATCGCCTTATTTCGGCGAGACAGTGCGTTTCTCGCCTGAAACACATTATGGGTTTTCATTTTGTGAATAACTTGAAAATCTTAGCTCAAACAGCTGCAAAACCTATTTCCCCAGCATGGAAATGCTGAATTCTATAAGGCCAAGCCTGAAATATGTGTCCGAGTCTCCTATCAAAAGTTACAGCTGTCTTTATGGACTTGGTGAAAATCGCCTTATTTCGGCGAGACAGTGCGTTTCTCGCCTGAAACACATTATGGTTTTCATTTTGTGAATAACTTGAAAATCTTAGCTCAAACAGCTGCAAAACCTATTTTCCCCAGCATGGAAATGCTGAATTCTATAAGGCCAAGCCTGAAATATGTGTGTCCGAGTCTCCTATCAAAAGTTACAGCTGTCTTTATGGACTTGGTGAAAATCGCCTTATTTCGGCGAGACAGTGCGTTTCTCGCCTGAAACACATTATGGGTTTTCATTTTGTGAATAACTTGAAAATCTTAGCTCAAACAGCTGCAAAACCTATTTCCCAGCATGGAAATGCTGAATTCTATAAGGCCAAGCCTGAAATATGTGTGTCCGAGTCTCCTATCAAAAGTTACAGCTGTCTTTATGGACTTGGTGAAAATCGCCTTATTTCGGCGAGACAGTGCGTTTCTCGCCTGAAACACATTATGGGTTTTCATTTTGTGAATAACTTGAAAATCTTAGCTCAAACAGCTGCAAAACCTATTTCCCCAGCATGGAAATGCTGAATTCTATAAGGCCAAGCCTGAAATATGTGTGTCCGAGTCTCCTATCAAAAGTTACAGCTGTCTTTATGGACTTGGTGAAAATCCCGTTATTTCGGCGAGACAGTGCGTTTCTCGCCTGAAACACATTATGGGTTTTCATTTTGTGAATAACTTGAAAATCTTAGCTCAAACAGCTGCAAAACCTATTTCCCCAGCATGGAAATGCTGAATTCTATAAGGCCAAGCCTGAAATATGTGTGTCCGAGTCTCCTATCAAAAGTTACAGCTGTCTTTATGGACTTGGTGAAAATCGCCTTATTTCGGCGAGACAGTGCGTTTCTCGCCTGAAACACATTATGGGTTTTCATTTTGTGAATAACTTGAAAATCTTAGCTCAAACAGCTGCAAAACCTATTTCCCCAGCATGGAAATGCTGAATTCTATAAGGCCAAGCCTGAAATATGTGTGTCCGAGTCTCCTATCAAAAGTTACAGCTGTCTTTATGGACTTGGTGAAAATCGCCTTATTTCGGCGAGACAGTGCGTTTCTCGCCTGAAACACATTATGGGTTTTCATTTTGTGAATAACTTGAAAATCTTAGCTCAAACAGCTGCAAAACCTATTTCCCCAGCATGGAAATGCTGAATTCTATAAGGCCAAGCCTGAAATATGTGTGTCCGAGTCTCCTATCAAAAGTTACAGCTGTCTTTATGGACTTGGTGAAAATCGCCTTATTTCGGCGAGACAGTGCGTTTCTCGCCTGAAACACATTATGGGTTTTCATTTTGTGAATAACTTGAAAATCTTAGCTCAAACAGCTGCAAAACCTATTTCCCCAGCATGGAAATGCTGAATTCTATAAGGCCAAGCCTGAAATATGTGTGTCCGAGTCTCCTATCAAAAGTTACAGCTGTCTTTATGGACTTGGTGAAAATCGCCTTATTTCGGCGAGACAGTGCGTTTCTCGCCTGAAACACATTATGGGTTTTCATTTTGTGAATAACTTGAAAATCTTAGCTCAAACAGCTGCAAAACCTATTTCCCCAGCATGGAAATGCTGAATTCTATAAGGCCAAGCCTGAAATATGTGTGTCCGAGTCTCCTATCAAAAGTTACAGCTGTCTTTATGGACTTGGTGAAAATCGCCTTATTTCGGCGAGACAGTGCGTTTCTCGCCTGAAACACATTATGGGTTTTCATTTTGTGAATAACTTGAAAATCTTAGCTCAAACAGCTGCAAAACCTATTTCCCCAGCATGGAAATGCTGAATTCTATAAGGCCAAGCCTGAAATATGTGTGTCCGAGTCTCCTATCAAAAGTTACAGCTGTCTTATATGGACTTGGTGAAAATCGCCTTATTTCGGCGAGACAGTGCGTTTCTCGCCTGAAACACATTATGGGTTTTCATTTTGTGAATAACTTGAAAATCTTAGCTCAAACAGCTGCAAAACCTATTTCCCCAGCATGGAAATGCTGAATTCTATAAGGCCAAGCCTGAAATATGTGTGTCCGAGTCTCCTATCAAAAGTTACAGCTGTCTTTATGGACTTGGTGAAAATCGCCTTATTTCGGCGAGACAGTGCGTTTCTCGCCTGAAACACATTATGGGTTTTCATTTTGTGAATAACTTGAAAATCTTAGCTCAAACAGCTGCAAAACCTATTTCCCCAGCATGGAAATGCTGAATTCTATAAGGCCAAGCCTGAAATATGTGTGTCCGAGTCTCCTATCAAAAGTTACAGCTGTCTTTATGGACTTGGTGAAAATCGCCTTATTTCGGCGAGACAGTGCGTTTCTCGCCTGACACTGAAACACATTATGGGTTTTCATTTTGTGAATAACTTGAAAATCTTAGCTCAAACAGCTGCAAAACCTATTTCCCCAGCATGGAAATGCTGAATTCTATAAGGCCAAGCCTGAAATATGTGTGTCCGAGTCTCCTATCAAAAGTTACAGCTGTCTTTATGGACTTGGTGAAAATCGCCTTATTTCGGCGAGACAGTGCGTTTCTCGCCTGAAACACATTATGGGTTTTCATTTTGTGAATAACTTGAAAATCTTAGCTCAAACAGCTGCAAAACCTATTTCCCCAGCATGGAAATGCTGAATTCTATAAGGCCAAGCCTGAAATATGTGTGTCCGAGTCTCCTATCAAAAGTTACAGCTGTCTTTATGGACTTGGTGAAAATCGCCTTATTTCGGCGAGACAGTGCGTTTCTCGCCTGAAACACATTATGGGTTTTCATTTTGTGAATAACTTGAAAATCTTAGCTCAAACAGCTGCAAAACCTATTTCCCCAGCATGGAAATGCTGAATTCTATAAGGCCAAGCCTGAAATATGTGTGTCCGAGTCTCCTATCAAAAGTTACAGCTGTCTTTATGGACTTGGTGAAAATCGCCTTATTTCGGCGAGACAGTGCGTTTCTCGCCTGAAACACATTATGGGTTTTCATTTTGTGAATAACTTGAAAATCTTAGCTCAAACAGCTGCAAAACCTATTTCCCCAGCATGGAAATGCTGAATTCTATAAGGCCAAGCCTGAAATATGTGTGTCCGAGTCTCCTATCAAAAGTTACAGCTGTCTTTATGGACTTGGTGAAAATCGCCTTATTTCGGCGAGACAGTGCGTTTCTCGCCTGAAACACATTATGGGTTTTCATTTTGTGAATAACTTGAAAATCTTAGCTCAAACAGCTGCAAAACCTATTTCCCCAGCATGGAAATGCTGAATTCTATAAGGCCAAGCCTGAAATATGTGTGTCCGAGTCTCCTATCAAAAGTTACAGCTGTCTTTATGGACTTGGTGAAAATCGCCTTATTTCGGCGAGACAGTGCGTTTCTCGCCTGAAACACATTATGGGTTTTCATTTTGTGAATAACTTGAAAATCTTAGCTCAAACAGCTGCAAAACCTATTTCCCCAGCATGGAAATGCTGAATTCTATAAGGCCAAGCCTGAAATATGTGTGTCCGAGTCTCCTATCAAAAGTTACAGCTGTCTTTATGGACTTGGTGAAAATCGCCTTATTTCGGCGAGACAGTGCGTTTCTCGCCTGAAACACATTATGGGTTTTCATTTTGTGAATAACTTGAAAATCTTAGCTCAAACAGCTGCAAAACCTATTTCCCCAGCATGGAAATGCTGAATTCTATAAGGCCAAGCCTGAAATATGTGTGTCCGAGTCTCCTATCAAAAGTTACAGCTGTCTTTATGGACTTGGTGAAAATCGCCTTATTTCGGCGAGACAGTGCGTTTCTCGCCTGAAACACATTATGGGTTTTCATTTTGTGAATAACTTGAAAATCTTAGCTCAAACAGCTGCAAAACCTATTTCCCCAGCATGGAAATGCTGAATTCTATAAGGCCAAGCCTGAAATATGTGTGTCCGAGTCTCCTATCAAAAGTTACAGCTGTCTTTATGGACTTGGTGAAAATCGCCTTATTTCGGCGAGACAGTGCGTTTCTCGCCTGAAACACATTATGGGTTTTCATTTTGTGAATAACTTGAAAATCTTAGCTCAAACAGCTGCAAAACCTATTTCCCCAGCATGGAAATGCTGAATTCTATAAGGCCAAGCCTGAAATATGTGTGTCCGAGTCTCCTATCAAAAGTTACAGCTGTCTTTATGGACTTGGTGAAAATCGCCTTATTTCGGCGAGACAGTGCGTTTCTCGCCTGAAACACATTATGGGTTTTCATTTTGTGAATAACTTGAAAATCTTAGCTCAAACAGCTGCAAAACCTATTTCCCAGCATGGAAATGCTGAATTCTATAAGGCCAAGCCTGAAATATGTGTGTCCGAGTCTCCTATCAAAAGTTACAGCTGTCTTTATGGACTTGGTGAAAATCGCCTTATTTCGGCGAGACAGTGCGTTTCTCGCCTGAAACACATTATGGGTTTTCATTTTGTGAATAACTTGAAAATCTTAGCTCAAACAGCTGCAAAACCTATTTCCCCAGCATGGAAATGCTGAATTCTATAAGGCCAAGCCTGAAATATGTGTGTCCGAGTCTCCTATCAAAAGTTACAGCTGTCTTTATGGACTTGGTGAAAATCGCCTTATTTCGGCGAGACAGTGCGTTTCTCGCCTGAAACACATTATGGGTTTTCATTTTGTGAATAACTTGAAAATCTTAGCTCAAACAGCTGCAAAACCTATTTCCCCAGCATGGAAATGCTGAATTCTATAAGGCCAAGCCTGAAATATGTGTGTCCGAGTCTCCTATCAAAAGTTACAGCTGTCTTTATGGACTTGGTGAAAATCGCCTTATTTCGGCGAGACAGTGCGTTTCTCGCCTGAAACACATTATGGGTTTTCATTTTGTGAATAACTTGAAAATCTTAGCTCAAACAGCTGCAAAACCTATTTCCCCAGCATGGAAATGCTGAATTCTATAAGGCCAAGCCTGAAATATGTGTGTCCGAGTCTCCTATCAAAAGTTACAGCTGTCTTTATGGACTTGGTGAAAATCGCCTTATTTCGGCGAGACAGTGCGTTTCTCGCCTGAAACACATTATGGGTTTTCATTTTGTGAATAACTTGAAAATCTTAGCTCAAACAGCTGCAAAACCTATTTCCCCAGCATGGAAATGCTGAATTCTATAAGGCCAAGCCTGAAATATGTGTGTCCGAGTCTCCTATCAAAAGTTACAGCTGTCTTTATGGACTTGGTGAAAATCGCCTTATTTCGGCGAGACAGTGCGTTTCTCGCCTGAAACACATTATGGGTTTTCATTTTGTGAATAACTTGAAAATCTTAGCTCAAACAGCTGCAAAACCTATTTCCCCAGCATGGAAATGCTGAATTCTATAAGGCCAAGCCTGAAATATGTGTGTCCGAGTCTCCTATCAAAAGTTACAGCTGTCTTTATGGACTTGGTGAAAATCGCCTTATTTCGGCGAGACAGTGCGTTTCTCGCCTGAAACACATTATGGGTTTTCATTTTGTGAATAACTTGAAAATCTTAGCTCAAACAGCTGCAAAACCTATTTCCCCAGCATGGAAATGCTGAATTCTATAAGGCCAAGCCTGAAATATGTGTGTCCGAGTCTCCTATCAAAAGTTACAGCTGTCTTTATGGACTTGGTGAAAATCGCCTTATTTCGGCGAGACAGTGCGTTTCTCGCCTGAAACACATTATGGGTTTTCATTTTGTGAATAACTTGAAAATCTTAGCTCAAACAGCTGCAAAACCTATTTCCCCAGCATGGAAATGCTGAATTCTATAAGGCCAAGCCTGAAATATGTGTGTCCGAGTCTCCTATCAAAAGTTACAGCTGTCTTTATGGACTTGGTGAAAATCGCCTTATTTCGGCGAGACAGTGCGTTTCTCGCCTGAAACACATTATGGGTTTTCATTTTGTGAATAACTTGAAAATCTTAGCTCAAACAGCTGCAAAACCTATTTCCCCAGCATGGAAATGCTGAATTCTATAAGGCCAAGCCTGAAATATGTGTGTCCGAGTCTCCTATCAAAAGTTACAGCTGTCTTTATGGACTTGGTGAAAATCGCCTTATTTCGGCGAGACAGTGCGTTTCTCGCCTGAAACACATTATGGGTTTTCATTTTGTGAATAACTTGAAAATCTTAGCTCAAACAGCTGCAAAACCTATTTCCCCAGCATGGAAATGCTGAATTCTATAAGGCCAAGCCTGAAATATGTGTGTCCGAGTCTCCTATCAAAAGTTACAGCTGTCTTTATGGACTTGGTGAAAATCGCCTTATTTCGGCGAGACAGTGCGTTTCTCGCCTGAAACACATTATGGGTTTTCATTTTGTGAATAACTTGAAAATCTTAGCTCAAACAGCTGCAAAACCTATTTCCCCAGCATGGAAATGCTGAATTCTATAAGGCCAAGCCTGAAATATGTGTGTCCGAGTCTCCTATCAAAAGTTACAGCTGTCTTTATGGACTTGGTGAAAATCGCCTTATTTCGGCGAGACAGTGCGTTTCTCGCCTGAAACACATTATGGGTTTTCATTTTGTGAATAACTTGAAAATCTTAGCTCAAACAGCTGCAAAACCTATTTCCCCAGCATGGAAATGCTGAATTCTATAAGGCCAAGCCTGAAATATGTGTGTCCGAGTCTCCTATCAAAAGTTACAGCTGTCTTTATGGACTTGGTGAAAATCGCCTTATTTCGGCGAGACAGTGCGTTTCTCGCCTGAAACACATTATGGGTTTTCATTTTGTGAATAACTTGAAAATCTTAGCTCAAACAGCTGCAAAACCTATTTCCCCAGCATGGAAATGCTGAATTCTATAAGGCCAAGCCTGAAATATGTGTGTCCGAGTCTCCTATCAAAAGTTACAGCTGTCTTTATGGACTTGGTGAAAATCGCCTTATTTCGGCGAGACAGTGCGTTTCTCGCCTGAAACACATTATGGGTTTTCATTTTGTGAATAACTTGAAAATCTTAGCTCAAACAGCTGCAAAACCTATTTCCCCAGCATGGAAATGCTGAATTCTATAAGGCCAAGCCTGAAATATGTGTGTCCGAGTCTCCTATCAAAAGTTACAGCTGTCTTTATGGACTTGGTGAAAATCGCCTTATTTCGGCGAGACAGTGCGTTTCTCGCCTGAAACACATTATGGGTTTTCATTTTGTGAATAACTTGAAAATCTTAGCTCAAACAGCTGCAAAACCTATTTCCCCAGCATGGAAATGCTGAATTCTATAAGGCCAAGCCTGAAATATGTGTGTCCGAGTCTCCTATCAAAAGTTACAGCTGTCTTTATGGACTTGGTGAAAATCGCCTTATTTCGGCGAGACAGTGCGTTTCTCGCCTGAAACACATTATGGGTTTTCATTTTGTGAATAACTTGAAAATCTTAGCTCAAACAGCTGCAAAACCTATTTCCCCAGCATGGAAATGCTGAATTCTATAAGGCCAAGCCTGAAATATGTGTGTCCGAGTCTCCTATCAAAAGTTACAGCTGTCTTTATGGACTTGGTGAAAATCGCCTTATTTCGGCGAGACAGTGCGTTTCTCGCCTGAAACACATTATGGGTTTTCATTTTGTGAATAACTTGAAAATCTTAGCTCAAACAGCTGCAAAACCTATTTCCCCAGCATGGAAATGCTGAATTCTATAAGGCCAAGCCTGAAATATGTGTGTCCGAGTCTCCTATCAAAAGTTACAGCTGTCTTTATGGACTTGGTGAAAATCGCCTTATTTCGGCGAGACAGTGCGTTTCTCGCCTGAAACACATTATGGTTTTCATTTTGTGAATAACTTGAAAATCTTAGCTCAAACAGCTGCAAAACCTATTTCCCCAGCATGGAAATGCTGAATTCTATAAGGCCAAGCCTGAAATATGTGTGTCCGAGTCTCCTATCAAAAGTTACAGCTGTCTTTATGGACTTGGTGAAAATCGCCTTATTTCGGCGAGACAGTGCGTTTCTCGCCTGAAACACATTATGGGTTTTCATTTTGTGAATAACTTGAAAATCTTAGCTCAAACAGCTGCAAAACCTATTTCCCCAGCATGGAAATGCTGAATTCTATAAGGCCAAGCCTGAAATATGTGTGTCCGAGTCTCCTATCAAAAGTTACAGCTGTCTTTATGGACTTGGTGAAAATCGCCTTATTTCGGCGAGACAGTGCGTTTCTCGCCTGAAACACATTATGGGTTTTCATTTTGTGAATAACTTGAAAATCTTAGCTCAAACAGCTGCAAAACCTATTTCCCCAGCATGGAAATGCTGAATTCTATAAGGCCAAGCCTGAAATATGTGTGTCCGAGTCTCCTATCAAAAGTTACAGCTGTCTTTATGGACTTGGTGAAAATCGCCTTATTTCGGCGAGACAGTGCGTTTCTCGCCTGAAACACATTATGGGTTTTCATTTTGTGAATAACTTGAAAATCTTAGCTCAAACAGCTGCAAAACCTATTTCCCCAGCATGGAAATGCTGAATTCTATAAGGCCAAGCCTGAAATATGTGTGTCCGAGTCTCCTATCAAAAGTTACAGCTGTCTTTATGGACTTGGTGAAAATCGCCTTATTTCGGCGAGACAGTGCGTTTCTCGCCTGAAACACATTATGGGTTTTCATTTTGTGAATAACTTGAAAATCTTAGCTCAAACAGCTGCAAAACCTATTTCCCCAGCATGGAAATGCTGAATTCTATAAGGCCAAGCCTGAAATATGTGTGTCCGAGTCTCCTATCAAAAGTTACAGCTGTCTTTATGGACTTGGTGAAAATCGCCTTATTTCGGCGAGACAGTGCGTTTCTCGCCTGAAACACATTATGGGTTTTCATTTTGTGAATAACTTGAAAATCTTAGCTCAAACAGCTGCAAAACCTATTTCCCCAGCATGGAAATGCTGAATTCTATAAGGCCAAGCCTGAAATATGTGTGTCCGAGTCTCCTATCAAAAGTTACAGCTGTCTTTATGGACTTGGTGAAAATCGCCTTATTTCGGCGAGACAGTGCGTTTCTCGCCTGAAACACATTATGGGTTTTCATTTTGTGAATAACTTGAAAATCTTAGCTCAAACAGCTGCAAAACCTATTTCCCCAGCATGGAAATGCTGAATTCTATAAGGCCAAGCCTGAAATATGTGTGTCCGAGTCTCCTATCAAAAGTTACAGCTGTCTTTATGGACTTGGTGAAAATCGCCTTATTTCGGCGAGACAGTGCGTTTCTCGCCTGAAACACATTATGGGTTTTCATTTTGTGAATAACTTGAAAATCTTAGCTCAAACAGCTGCAAAACCTATTTCCCCAGCATGGAAATGCTGAATTCTATAAGGCCAAGCCTGAAATATGTGTGTCCGAGTCTCCTATCAAAAGTTACAGCTGTCTTTATGGACTTGGTGAAAATCGCCTTATTTCGGCGAGACAGTGCGTTTCTCGCCTGAAACACATTATGGGTTTTCATTTTGTGAATAACTTGAAAATCTTAGCTCAAACAGCTGCAAAACCTATTTCCCCAGCATGGAAATGCTGAATTCTATAAGGCCAAGCCTGAAATATGTGTGTCCGAGTCTCCTATCAAAAGTTACAGCTGTCTTTATGGACTTGGTGAAAATCGCCTTATTTCGGCGAGACAGTGCGTTTCTCGCCTGAAACACATTATGGGTTTTCATTTTGTGAATAACTTGAAAATCTTAGCTCAAACAGCTGCAAAACCTATTTCCCCAGCATGGAAATGCTGAATTCTATAAGGCCAAGCCTGAAATATGTGTGTCCGAGTCTCCTATCAAAAGTTACAGCTGTCTTTATGGACTTGGTGAAAATCGCCTTATTTCGGCGAGACAGTGCGTTTCTCGCCTGAAACACATTATGGGTTTTCATTTTGTGAATAACTTGAAAATCTTAGCTCAAACAGCTGCAAAACCTATTTCCCCAGCATGGAAATGCTGAATTCTATAAGGCCAAGCCTGAAATATGTGTGTCGAGTCTCCTATCAAAAGTTACAGCTGTCTTTATGGACTTGGTGAAAATCGCCTTATTTCGGCGAGACAGTGCGTTTCTCGCCTGAAACACATTATGGGTTTTCATTTTGTGAATAACTTGAAAATCTTAGCTCAAACAGCTGCAAAACCTATTTCCCCAGCATGGAAATGCTGAATTCTATAAGGCCAAGCCTGAAATATGTGTGTCCGAGTCTCCTATCAAAAGTTACAGCTGTCTTTATGGACTTGGTGAAAATCGCCTTATTTCGGCGAGACAGTGCGTTTCTCGCCTGAAACACATTATGGGTTTTCATTTTGTGAATAACTTGAAAATCTTAGCTCAAACAGCTGCAAAACCTATTTCCCCAGCATGGAAATGCTGAATTCTATAAGGCCAAGCCTGAAATATGTGTGTCCGAGTCTCCTATCAAAAGTTACAGCTGTCTTTATGGACTTGGTGAAAATCGCCTTATTTCGGCGAGACAGTGCGTTTCTCGCCTGAAACACATTATGGGTTTTCATTTGTGAATAACTTGAAAATCTTAGCTCAAACAGCTGCAAAACCTATTTCCCCAGCATGGAAATGCTGAATTCTATAAGGCCAAGCCTGAAATATGTGTGTCCGAGTCTCCTATCAAAAGTTACAGCTGTCTTTATGGACTTGGTGAAAATCGCCTTATTTCGGCGAGACAGTGCGTTTCTCGCCTGAAACACATTATGGGTTTTCATTTTGTGAATAACTTGAAAATCTTAGCTCAAACAGCTGCAAAACCTATTTCCCCAGCATGGAAATGCTGAATTCTATAAGGCCAAGCCTGAAATATGTGTGTCCGAGTCTCCTATCAAAAGTTACAGCTGTCTTTATGGACTTGGTGAAAATCGCCTTATTTCGGCGAGACAGTGCGTTTCTCGCCTGAAACACATTATGGGTTTTCATTTTGTGAATAACTTGAAAATCTTAGCTCAAACAGCTGCAAAACCTATTCCCCAGCATGGAAATGCTGAATTCTATAAGGCCAAGCCTGAAATATGTGTGTCCGAGTCTCCTATCAAAAGTTACAGCTGTCTTTATGGACTTGGTGAAAATCGCCTTATTTCGGCGAGACAGTGCGTTTCTCGCCTGAAACACATTATGGGTTTTCATTTTGTGATAACTTGAAAATCTTAGCTCAAACAGCTGCAAAACCTATTTCCCCAGCATGGAAATGCTGAATTCTATAAGGCCAAGCCTGAAATATGTGTGTCCGAGTCTCCTATCAAAAGTTACAGCTGTCTTTATGGACTTGGTGAAAATCGCCTTATTTCGGCGAGACAGTGCGTTTCTCGCCTGAAACACATTATGGGTTTTCATTTTGAAAATCTTAGCTCAAACAGCTGCAAAACCTATTTCCCCAGCATGGAAATGCTGAATTCTATAAGGCCAAGCCTGAAATATGTGTGTCCGAGTCTCCTATCAAAAGTTACAGCTGTCTTTATGGACTTGGTGAAAATCGCCTATTTCGGCGAGACAGTGCGTTTCTCGCCTGAAACACATTATGGGTTTTCATTTTGTGAATAACTTGAAAATCTTAGCTCAAACAGCTGCAAAACCTATTTCCCCAGCATGGAAATGCTGAATTCTATAAGGCCAAGCCTGAAATATGTGTGTCCGAGTCTCCTATCAAAAGTTACAGCTGTCTTTATGGACTTGGTGAAAATCGCCTTATTTCGGCGAGACAGTGCGTTTCTCGCCTGAAACACATTATGGTTTTCATTTTGTGAATAACTTGAAAATCTTAGCTCAAACAGCTGCAAAACCTATTTCCCCAGCATGGAAATGCTGAATTCTATAAGGCCAAGCCTGAAATATGTGTGTCCGAGTCTCCTATCAAAAGTTACAGCTGTCTTTATGGACTTGGTGAAAATCGCCTTATTTCGGCGAGACAGTGCGTTTCTCGCCTGAAACACATTATGGGTTTTCATTTTGTGAATAACTTGAAAATCTTAGCTCAAACAGCTGCAAAACCTATTTCCCCAGCATGGAAATGCTGAATTCTATAAGGCCAAGCCTGAAATATGTGTGTCCGAGTCTCCTATCAAAAGTTACAGCTGTCTTTATGGACTTGGTGAAAATCGCCTTATTTCGGCGAGACAGTGCGTTTCTCGCCTGAAACACATTATGGGTTTTCATTTTGTGAATAACTTGAAAATCTTAGCTCAAACAGCTGCAAAACCTATTTCCCAGCATGGAAATGCTGAATTCTATAAGGCCAAGCCTGAAATATGTGTGTCCGAGTCTCCTATCAAAAGTTACAGCTGTCTTTATGGACTTGGTGAAAATCGCCTTATTCGGCGAGACAGTGCGTTTCTCGCCTGAAACACATTATGGGTTTTCATTTTGTGAATAACTTGAAAATCTTAGCTCAAACAGCTGCAAAACCTATTCCCCAGCATGGAAATGCTGAATTCTATAAGGCCAAGCCTGAAATATGTGTGTCCGAGTCTCCTATCAAAAGTTACAGCTGTCTTTATGGACTTGGTGAAAATCGCCTTATTTCGGCGAGACAGTGCGTTCTCGCCTGAAACACATTATGGGTTTTCATTTTGTGAATAACTTGAAAATCTTAGCTCAAACAGCTGCAAAACCTATTAATTCAGCATGGAAATGCTGAATTCTATAAGGCCAAGCCTGAAATATGTGTGTCCGAGTCTCCTATCAAAAGTTACAGCTGTCTTTATGGACTTGGTGAAAATCGCCTTATTTCGGCGAGACAGTGCGTTTCTCGCCTGAAACACATTATGGGTTTTCATTTTGTGAATAACTTGAAAATCTTAGCTCAAACAGCTGCAAAACCTATTTCCCCAGCATGGAAATGCTGAATTCTATAAGGCCAAGCCTGAAATATGTGTGTCCGAGTCTCCTATCAAAAGTTACAGCTGTCTTTATGGACTTGGTGAAAATCGCCTTATTTCGGCGAGACAGTGCGTTTCTCGCCTGAAACACATTATGGGTTTTCATTTTGTGAATAATTTGAAATCTTAGCTCAAACAGCTGCAAAACCTATTTCCCCAGCATGGAAAT
>NW_020329448.1:0-17319 GCF_001858045.2 Oreochromis niloticus | reverse complement strand
GTGAAAATCGCCTTATTTCGGCGAGACAGTGCGTTTCTCGCCTGAAACACATTATGGGTTTCTTTTGTGAATAACTTGAATCTTAGCTCAAACAGCTGCACAAACCTATTCCCCAGCATGGAAATGCTGAATTCTATAAGGCCAAGCCTGAAATATGTGTGTCCGAGTCTCCTATCAAAAGTTACAGCTGTCTTTATGACTTGGTGAAAATCGCCTTATTTCGGCGAGACAGTGCGTTTCTCGCCTGAAACACATTATGGGTTTCATTTTGTGAATAACTTGAAAATCTTAGCTCAAACAGCTGCAAACCTATTTCCAGCATGGAAATGCTGAATCTATAAGGCCAAGCCTGAAATATGTGTCCGAGTCTCCTATCAAAGTTACAGCTGTCTTTATGGACTTGGTGAAAATCGCCTTATTTCGGCGAGACAGTGCGTTTCTCGCCTGAAACACATTATGGGTTTTCATTTTGTGAATAACTTGAAAATCTAGCTCAAACAGCTGCAAAACCTATTTCCCCAGCATGGAAATGCTGAATTCTATAAGGCCAAGCCTGAAATATGTGTGTCCGAGTCTCCTATCAAAAGTTACAGCTGTCTTTATGGACTTGGTGAAAATCGCCTTATTTCGGCGAGACAGTGCGTTTCTCGCCTGAAACACATTATGGGTTTTCATTTGTGAATAACTTGAAAATCTTAGCTCAAACAGCTGCAAACCTATTTCCCCAGCATGGAAATGCTGAATTCTATAAGGCCAAGCCTGAAATATGTGTGTCCGAGTCTCCTATCAAAAGTTACAGCTGTCTTTATGGACTTGGTGAAAATCGCCTTATTTCGGCGAGACAGTGCGTTTCTCGCCTGAAACACATTATGGGTTTCATTTTGTGAATAACTTGAAATCTTAGCTCAAACAGCTGCAAAACCTATTTCCCAGCATGGAAATGCTGAATTCTATAAGGCCAAGCCTGAAATATGTGTGTCCGAGTCTCCTATCAAAAGTTACAGCTGTCTTTATGGACTTGGTGAAAATCGCCTTATTTCGGCGAGACAGTGCGTTTCTCGCCTGAAACACATTATGGGTTTTCATTTTGTGAATAACTTGAAATCTTAGCTCAAACAGCTGCAAAACCTATTTCCCCAGCATGGAAATGCTGAATTCTATAAGGCCAAGCCTGAAATATGTGTGTCCGAGTCTCCTATCAAAAGTTACAGCTGTCTTTATGGACTTGGTGAAATCGCCTTATTTCGGCGAGACAGTGCGTTTCTCGCCTGAAACACATTATGGGTTTTCATTTTGTGAATAACTTGAAATCTTAGCTCAAACAGCTGCAAACCTATTTCCCCAGCATGGAAATGCTGAATTCTATAAGGCCAAGCCTGAAATATGTGTGTCCGAGTCTCCTATCAAAGTTACAGCTGTCTTTATGGACTTGGTGAAAATCGCCTTATTTCGGCGAGACAGTGCGTTTCTCGCCTGAAACACATTATGGGTTTTCATTTTGTGAATAACTTGAAATCTTAGCTCAAACAGCTGCAAAACCTATTTCCCCAGCATGGAAATGCTGAATTCTATAAGGCCAAGCCTGAAATATGTGTGTCCGAGTCTCCTATCAAAAGTTACAGCTGTCTTTATGGACTTGGTGAAAATCGCCTTATTTCGGCGAGACAGTGCGTTTCTCGCCTGAAACACATTATGGGTTTTCATTTTGTGAATAACTTGAAAATCTTAGCTCAAACAGCTGCAAACCTATTTCCCCAGCATGGAAATGCTGAATTCTATAAGGCCAAGCCTGAATATGTGTGTCCGAGTCTCCTATCAAAAGTTACAGCTGTCTTTATGGACTTGGTGAAAATCGCCTTATTTCGGCGAGACAGTGCGTTTCTCGCCTGAACACATTATGGGTTTTCATTTTGTGAATAACTTGAAAATCTTAGCTCAAACAGCTGCAAACCTATTTCCCCAGCATGGAAATGCTGAATTCTATAAGGCCAAGCCTGAAATATGTGTGTCCGAGTCTCCTATCAAAAGTTACAGCTGTCTTTATGGACTTGGTGAAAATCGCCTTATTTCGGCGAGACAGTGCGTTTCTCGCCTGAAACACATTATGGGTTTTCATTTTGTGAATAACTTGAAAATCTTAGCTCAACAGCTGCAAAACCTATTTCCCCAGCATGGAAATGCTGAATTCTATAAGGCCAAGCCTGAAATATGTGTGTCCGAGTCTCCTATCAAAAGTTACAGCTGTCTTTATGGACTTGGTGAAAATCGCCTTATTTCGGCGAGACAGTGCGTTTCTCGCCTGAAACACATTATGGGTTTTCATTTTGTGAATAACTTGAAAATCTTAGCTCAAACAGCTGCAAAACCTATTCCCCAGCATGGAAATGCTGAATTCTATAAGGCCAAGCCTGAAATATGTGTGTCCGAGTCTCCTATCAAAAGTTACAGCTGTCTTTATGGACTTGGTGAAAATCGCCTTATTTCGGCGAGACAGTGCGTTTCTCGCCTGAAACACATTATGGGTTTCATTTTGTGAATAACTTGAAAATCTTAGCTCAAACAGCTGCAAAACCTATTTCCCCAGCATGGAAATGCTGAATTCTATAAGGCCAAGCCTGAAATATGTGTGTCCGAGTCTCCTATCAAAAGTTACAGCTGTCTTTATGGACTTGGTGAAAATCGCCTTATTTCGGCGAGACAGTGCGTTTCTCGCCTGAAACACATTATGGGTTTTCATTTGTGAATAACTTGAAATCTTAGCTCAAACAGCTGCAAAACCTATTTCCCCAGCATGGAAATGCTGAATTCTATAAGGCCAAGCCTGAAATATGTGTGTCCGAGTCTCCTATCAAAAGTTACAGCTGTCTTTATGGACTTGGTGAAAATCGCCTTATTTCGGCGAGACAGTGCGTTTCTCGCCTGAAACATTATGGGTTTTCATTTTGTGAATAACTTGAAAATCTTAGCTCAAACAGCTGCAAACCTATTTCCCCAGCATGGAAATGCTGAATTCTATAAGGCCAAGCCTGAAATATGTGTGTCCGAGTCTCCTATCAAAAGTTACAGCTGTCTTTATGGACTTGGTGAAAATCGCCTTATTTCGGCGAGACAGTGCGTTTCTCGCCTGAAACACATTATGGGTTTCATTTTGTGAATAACTTGAAAATCTTAGCTCAAACAGCTGCAAAACCTATTTCCCAGCATGGAAATGCTGAATTCTATAAGGCCAAGCCTGAAATATGTGTGTCCGAGTCTCCTATCAAAAGTTACAGCTGTCTTTATGGACTTGGTGAAAATCGCCTTATTTCGGCGAGACAGTGCGTTTCTCGCCTGAAACACATTATGGGTTTTCATTTGTGAATAACTTGAAAATCTTAGCTCAAACAGCTGCAAAACCTATTTCCCCAGCATGGAAATGCTGAATTCTATAAGGCCAAGCCTGAAATATGTGTGTCCGAGTCTCCTATCAAAAGTTACAGCTGTCTTTATGGACTTGGTGAAAATCGCCTTATTTCGGCGAGACAGTGCGTTTCTCGCCTGAACACATTATGGGTTTTCATTTTGTGAATAACTTGAAAATCTTAGCTCAAACAGCTGCAAAACCTATTTCCCAGCATGGAAATGCTGATTCTATAAGGCCAAGCCTGAAATATGTGTGTCCGAGTCTCCTATCAAAAGTTACAGCTGTCTTTATGGACTTGGTGAAAATCGCCTTATTTCGGCGAGACAGTGCGTTTCTCGCCTGAAACACATTATGGGTTTTCATTTTGTGAATAACTTGAAAATCTTAGCTCAAACAGCTGCAAAACCTATTTCCCCAGCATGGAAATGCTGAATTCTATAAGGCCAAGCCTGAAATATGTGTGTCCGAGTCTCCTATCAAAAGTTACAGCTGTCTTTATGGACTTGGTGAAAATCGCCTTATTTCGGCGAGACAGTGCGTTCTCGCCTGAAACACATTATGGGTTTTCATTTTGTGAATAACTTGAAAATCTTAGCTCAAACAGCTGCAAAACCTATTTCCCAGCATGGAAATGCTGAATTCTATAAGGCCAAGCCTGAAATATGTGTGTCCGAGTCTCCTATCAAAAGTTACAGCTGTCTTTATGGACTTGGTGAAAATCGCCTTATTTCGGCGAGACAGTGCGTTTCTCGCCTGAAACACATTATGGGTTTTCATTTTGTGAATAACTTGAAAATCTTAGCTCAAACAGCTGCAAAACCTATTTCCCCAGCATGGAAATGCTGAATTCTATAAGGCCAAGCCTGAAATATGTGTGTCCGAGTCTCCTATCAAAAGTTACAGCTGTCTTTATGGACTTGGTGAAAATCGCCTTATTTCGGCGAGACAGTGCGTTTCTCGCCTGAAACACATTATGGGTTTTCATTTTGTGAATAACTTGAAAATCTTAGCTCAAACAGCTGCAAAACCTATTTCCCCAGCATGGAAATGCTGAATTCTATAAGGCCAAGCCTGAAATATGTGTGTCCGAGTCTCCTATCAAAAGTTACAGCTGTCTTTATGGACTTGGTGAAAATCGCCTTATTTCGGCGAGACAGTGCGTTTCTCGCCTGAAACACATTATGGGTTTTCATTTTGTGAATAACTTGAAAATCTTAGCTCAAACAGCTGCAAAACCTATTTCCCCAGCATGGAAATGCTGAATTCTATAAGGCCAAGCCTGAAATATGTGTGTCCGAGTCTCCTATCAAAAGTTACAGCTGTCTTTATGGACTTGGTGAAAATCGCCTTATTTCGGCGAGACAGTGCGTTTCTCGCCTGAAACACATTATGGGTTTTCATTTGTGAATAACTTGAAAATCTTAGCTCAAACAGCTGCAAAACCTATTTCCCCAGCATGGAAATGCTGAATTCTATAAGGCCAAGCCTGAAATATGTGTGTCCGAGTCTCCTATCAAAAGTTACAGCTGTCTTTATGGACTTGGTGAAAATCGCCTTATTTCGGCGAGACAGTGCGTTTCTCGCCTGAAACACATTATGGGTTTTCATTTTGTGAATAACTTGAAAATCTTAGCTCAAACAGCTGCAAAACCTATTTCCCAGCATGGAAATGCTGAATTCTATAAGGCCAAGCCTGAAATATGTGTGTCCGAGTCTCCTATCAAAAGTTACAGCTGTCTTTATGGACTTGGTGAAAATCGCCTTATTTCGGCGAGACAGTGCGTTTCTCGCCTGAAACACATTATGGGTTTTCATTTTGTGAATAACTTGAAAATCTTAGCTCAAACAGCTGCAAAACCTATTTCCCCAGCATGGAAATGCTGAATTCTATAAGGCCAAGCCTGAAATATGTGTGTCCGAGTCTCCTATCAAAAGTTACAGCTGTCTTTATGGACTTGGTGAAAATCGCCTTATTTCGGCGAGACAGTGCGTTTCTCGCCTGAAACACATTATGGGTTTTCATTTTGTGAATAACTTGAAAATCTTAGCTCAAACAGCTGCAAAACCTATTTCCCCAGCATGGAAATGCTGAATTCTATAAGGCCAAGCCTGAAATATGTGTGTCCGAGTCTCCTATCAAAAGTTACAGCTGTCTTTATGGACTTGGTGAAAATCGCCTTATTTCGGCGAGACAGTGCGTTTCTCGCCTGAAACACATTATGGGTTTTCATTTTGTGAATAACTTGAAAATCTTAGCTCAAACAGCTGCAAAACCTATTTCCCCAGCATGGAAATGCTGAATTCTATAAGGCCAAGCCTGAAATATGTGTGTCCGAGTCTCCTATCAAAAGTTACAGCTGTCTTTATGGACTTGGTGAAAATCGCCTTATTTCGGCGAGACAGTGCGTTTCTCGCCTGAAACACATTATGGGTTTTCATTTTGTGAATAACTTGAAAATCTTAGCTCAAACAGCTGCAAAACCTATTTCCCCAGCATGGAAATGCTGAATTCTATAAGGCCAAGCCTGAAATATGTGTGTCCGAGTCTCCTATCAAAAGTTACAGCTGTCTTTATGGACTTGGTGAAAATCGCCTTATTTCGGCGAGACAGTGCGTTTCTCGCCTGAAACACATTATGGGTTTTCATTTTGTGAATAACTTGAAAATCTTAGCTCAAACAGCTGCAAAACCTATTTCCCCAGCATGGAAATGCTGAATTCTATAAGGCCAAGCCTGAAATATGTGTGTCCGAGTCTCCTATCAAAAGTTACAGCTGTCTTTATGGACTTGGTGAAAATCGCCTTATTTCGGCGAGACAGTGCGTTTCTCGCCTGAAACACATTATGGGTTTTCATTTTGTGAATAACTTGAAAATCTTAGCTCAAACAGCTGCAAAACCTATTTCCCCAGCATGGAAATGCTGAATTCTATAAGGCCAAGCCTGAAATATGTGTGTCCGAGTCTCCTATCAAAAGTTACAGCTGTCTTTATGGACTTGGTGAAAATCGCCTTATTTCGGCGAGACAGTGCGTTTCTCGCCTGAAACACATTATGGGTTTTCATTTTGTGAATAACTTGAAAATCTTAGCTCAAACAGCTGCAAAACCTATTTCCCCAGCATGGAAATGCTGAATTCTATAAGGCCAAGCCTGAAATATGTGTGTCCGAGTCTCCTATCAAAAGTTACAGCTGTCTTTATGGACTTGGTGAAAATCGCCTTATTTCGGCGAGACAGTGCGTTTCTCGCCTGAAACACATTATGGGTTTTCATTTTGTGAATAACTTGAAAATCTTAGCTCAAACAGCTGCAAAACCTATTTCCCCAGCATGGAAATGCTGAATTCTATAAGGCCAAGCCTGAAATATGTGTGTCCGAGTCTCCTATCAAAAGTTACAGCTGTCTTTATGGACTTGGTGAAAATCGCCTTATTTCGGCGAGACAGTGCGTTTCTCGCCTGAAACACATTATGGGTTTTCATTTTGTGAATAACTTGAAAATCTTAGCTCAAACAGCTGCAAAACCTATTTCCCCAGCATGGAAATGCTGAATTCTATAAGGCCAAGCCTGAAATATGTGTGTCCGAGTCTCCTATCAAAAGTTACAGCTGTCTTTATGGACTTGGTGAAAATCGCCTTATTTCGGCGAGACAGTGCGTTTCTCGCCTGAAACACATTATGGGTTTTCATTTTGTGAATAACTTGAAAATCTTAGCTCAAACAGCTGCAAAACCTATTTCCCCAGCATGGAAATGCTGAATTCTATAAGGCCAAGCCTGAAATATGTGTGTCCGAGTCTCCTATCAAAAGTTACAGCTGTCTTTATGGACTTGGTGAAAATCGCCTTATTTCGGCGAGACAGTGCGTTTCTCGCCTGAAACACATTATGGGTTTTCATTTTGTGAATAACTTGAAAATCTTAGCTCAAACAGCTGCAAAACCTATTTCCCCAGCATGGAAATGCTGAATTCTATAAGGCCAAGCCTGAAATATGTGTGTCCGAGTCTCCTATCAAAAGTTACAGCTGTCTTTATGGACTTGGTGAAAATCGCCTTATTTCGGCGAGACAGTGCGTTTCTCGCCTGAAACACATTATGGGTTTTCATTTTGTGAATAACTTGAAAATCTTAGCTCAAACAGCTGCAAAACCTATTTCCCCAGCATGGAAATGCTGAATTCTATAAGGCCAAGCCTGAAATATGTGTGTCCGAGTCTCCTATCAAAAGTTACAGCTGTCTTTATGGACTTGGTGAAAATCGCCTTATTTCGGCGAGACAGTGCGTTTCTCGCCTGAAACACATTATGGGTTTTCATTTTGTGAATAACTTGAAAATCTTAGCTCAAACAGCTGCAAAACCTATTTCCCCAGCATGGAAATGCTGAATTCTATAAGGCCAAGCCTGAAATATGTGTGTCCGAGTCTCCTATCAAAAGTTACAGCTGTCTTTATGGACTTGGTGAAAATCGCCTTATTTCGGCGAGACAGTGCGTTTCTCGCCTGAAACACATTATGGGTTTTCATTTTGTGAATAACTTGAAAATCTTAGCTCAAACAGCTGCAAAACCTATTTCCCCAGCATGGAAATGCTGAATTCTATAAGGCCAAGCCTGAAATATGTGTGTCCGAGTCTCCTATCAAAAGTTACAGCTGTCTTTATGGACTTGGTGAAAATCGCCTTATTTCGGCGAGACAGTGCGTTTCTCGCCTGAAACACATTATGGGTTTTCATTTTGTGAATAACTTGAAAATCTTAGCTCAAACAGCTGCAAAACCTATTTCCCAGCATGGAAATGCTGAATTCTATAAGGCCAAGCCTGAAATATGTGTGTCCGAGTCTCCTATCAAAAGTTACAGCTGTCTTTATGGACTTGGTGAAAATCGCCTTATTTCGGCGAGACAGTGCGTTTCTCGCCTGAAACACATTATGGGTTTTCATTTTGTGAATAACTTGAAAATCTTAGCTCAAACAGCTGCAAAACCTATTTCCCCAGCATGGAAATGCTGAATTCTATAAGGCCAAGCCTGAAATATGTGTGTCCGAGTCTCCTATCAAAAGTTACAGCTGTCTTTATGGACTTGGTGAAAATCGCCTTATTTCGGCGAGACAGTGCGTTTCTCGCCTGAAACACATTATGGGTTTTCATTTTGTGAATAACTTGAAAATCTTAGCTCAAACAGCTGCAAAACCTATTTCCCCAGCATGGAAATGCTGAATTCTATAAGGCCAAGCCTGAAATATGTGTGTCCGAGTCTCCTATCAAAAGTTACAGCTGTCTTTATGGACTTGGTGAAAATCGCCTTATTTCGGCGAGACAGTGCGTTTCTCGCCTGAAACACATTATGGGTTTTCATTTTGTGAATAACTTGAAAATCTTAGCTCAAACAGCTGCAAAACCTATTTCCCCAGCATGGAAATGCTGAATTCTATAAGGCCAAGCCTGAAATATGTGTGTCCGAGTCTCCTATCAAAAGTTACAGCTGTCTTTATGGACTTGGTGAAAATCGCCTTATTTCGGCGAGACAGTGCGTTTCTCGCCTGAAACACATTATGGGTTTTCATTTTGTGAATAACTTGAAAATCTTAGCTCAAACAGCTGCAAAACCTATTTCCCCAGCATGGAAATGCTGAATTCTATAAGGCCAAGCCTGAAATATGTGTGTCCGAGTCTCCTATCAAAAGTTACAGCTGTCTTTATGGACTTGGTGAAAATCGCCTTATTTCGGCGAGACAGTGCGTTTCTCGCCTGAAACACATTATGGGTTTTCATTTTGTGAATAACTTGAAAATCTTAGCTCAAACAGCTGCAAAACCTATTTCCCCAGCATGGAAATGCTGAATTCTATAAGGCCAAGCCTGAAATATGTGTGTCCGAGTCTCCTATCAAAAGTTACAGCTGTCTTTATGGACTTGGTGAAAATCGCCTTATTTCGGCGAGACAGTGCGTTTCTCGCCTGAAACACATTATGGGTTTTCATTTTGTGAATAACTTGAAAATCTTAGCTCAAACAGCTGCAAAACCTATTTCCCCAGCATGGAAATGCTGAATTCTATAAGGCCAAGCCTGAAATATGTGTGTCCGAGTCTCCTATCAAAAGTTACAGCTGTCTTTATGGACTTGGTGAAAATCGCCTTATTTCGGCGAGACAGTGCGTTTCTCGCCTGAAACACATTATGGGTTTTCATTTTGTGAATAACTTGAAAATCTTAGCTCAAACAGCTGCAAAACCTATTTCCCCAGCATGGAAATGCTGAATTCTATAAGGCCAAGCCTGAAATATGTGTGTCCGAGTCTCCTATCAAAAGTTACAGCTGTCTTTATGGACTTGGTGAAAATCGCCTTATTTCGGCGAGACAGTGCGTTTCTCGCCTGAAACACATTATGGGTTTTCATTTTGTGAATAACTTGAAAATCTTAGCTCAAACAGCTGCAAAACCTATTTCCCCAGCATGGAAATGCTGAATTCTATAAGGCCAAGCCTGAAATATGTGTGTCCGAGTCTCCTATCAAAAGTTACAGCTGTCTTTATGGACTTGGTGAAAATCGCCTTATTTCGGCGAGACAGTGCGTTTCTCGCCTGAAACACATTATGGGTTTTCATTTTGTGAATAACTTGAAAATCTTAGCTCAAACAGCTGCAAAACCTATTTCCCCAGCATGGAAATGCTGAATTCTATAAGGCCAAGCCTGAAATATGTGTGTCCGAGTCTCCTATCAAAAGTTACAGCTGTCTTTATGGACTTGGTGAAAATCGCCTTATTTCGGCGAGACAGTGCGTTTCTCGCCTGAAACACATTATGGGTTTTCATTTTGTGAATAACTTGAAAATCTTAGCTCAAACAGCTGCAAAACCTATTTCCCCAGCATGGAAATGCTGAATTCTATAAGGCCAAGCCTGAAATATGTGTGTCCGAGTCTCCTATCAAAAGTTACAGCTGTCTTTATGGACTTGGTGAAAATCGCCTTATTTCGGCGAGACAGTGCGTTTCTCGCCTGAAACACATTATGGGTTTTCATTTTGTGAATAACTTGAAAATCTTAGCTCAAACAGCTGCAAAACCTATTTCCCCAGCATGGAAATGCTGAATTCTATAAGGCCAAGCCTGAAATATGTGTGTCCGAGTCTCCTATCAAAAGTTACAGCTGTCTTTATGGACTTGGTGAAAATCGCCTTATTTCGGCGAGACAGTGCGTTTCTCGCCTGAAACACATTATGGGTTTTCATTTTGTGAATAACTTGAAAATCTTAGCTCAAACAGCTGCAAAACCTATTTCCCCAGCATGGAAATGCTGAATTCTATAAGGCCAAGCCTGAAATATGTGTGTCCGAGTCTCCTATCAAAAGTTACAGCTGTCTTTATGGACTTGGTGAAAATCGCCTTATTTCGGCGAGACAGTGCGTTTCTCGCCTGAAACACATTATGGGTTTTCATTTTGTGAATAACTTGAAAATCTTAGCTCAAACAGCTGCAAAACCTATTTCCCCAGCATGGAAATGCTGAATTCTATAAGGCCAAGCCTGAAATATGTGTGTCCGAGTCTCCTATCAAAAGTTACAGCTGTCTTTATGGACTTGGTGAAAATCGCCTTATTTCGGCGAGACAGTGCGTTTCTCGCCTGAAACACATTATGGGTTTTCATTTTGTGAATAACTTGAAAATCTTAGCTCAAACAGCTGCAAAACCTATTTCCCCAGCATGGAAATGCTGAATTCTATAAGGCCAAGCCTGAAATATGTGTGTCCGAGTCTCCTATCAAAAGTTACAGCTGTCTTTATGGACTTGGTGAAAATCGCCTTATTTCGGCGAGACAGTGCGTTTCTCGCCTGAAACACATTATGGGTTTTCATTTTGTGAATAACTTGAAAATCTTAGCTCAAACAGCTGCAAAACCTATTTCCCCAGCATGGAAATGCTGAATTCTATAAGGCCAAGCCTGAAATATGTGTGTCCGAGTCTCCTATCAAAAGTTACAGCTGTCTTTATGGACTTGGTGAAAATCGCCTTATTTCGGCGAGACAGTGCGTTTCTCGCCTGAAACACATTATGGGTTTTCATTTTGTGAATAACTTGAAAATCTTAGCTCAAACAGCTGCAAAACCTATTTCCCCAGCATGGAAATGCTGAATTCTATAAGGCCAAGCCTGAAATATGTGTGTCCGAGTCTCCTATCAAAAGTTACAGCTGTCTTTATGGACTTGGTGAAAATCGCCTTATTTCGGCGAGACAGTGCGTTTCTCGCCTGAAACACATTATGGGTTTTCATTTTGTGAATAACTTGAAAATCTTAGCTCAAACAGCTGCAAAACCTATTTCCCCAGCATGGAAATGCTGAATTCTATAAGGCCAAGCCTGAAATATGTGTGTCCGAGTCTCCTATCAAAAGTTACAGCTGTCTTTATGGACTTGGTGAAAATCGCCTTATTTCGGCGAGACAGTGCGTTTCTCGCCTGAAACACATTATGGGTTTTCATTTTGTGAATAACTTGAAAATCTTAGCTCAAACAGCTGCAAAACCTATTTCCCCAGCATGGAAATGCTGAATTCTATAAGGCCAAGCCTGAAATATGTGTGTCCGAGTCTCCTATCAAAAGTTACAGCTGTCTTTATGGACTTGGTGAAAATCGCCTTATTTCGGCGAGACAGTGCGTTTCTCGCCTGAAACACATTATGGGTTTTCATTTTGTGAATAACTTGAAAATCTTAGCTCAAACAGCTGCAAAACCTATTTCCCCAGCATGGAAATGCTGAATTCTATAAGGCCAAGCCTGAAATATGTGTGTCCGAGTCTCCTATCAAAAGTTACAGCTGTCTTTATGGACTTGGTGAAAATCGCCTTATTTCGGCGAGACAGTGCGTTTCTCGCCTGAAACACATTATGGGTTTTCATTTTGTGAATAACTTGAAAATCTTAGCTCAAACAGCTGCAAAACCTATTTCCCCAGCATGGAAATGCTGAATTCTATAAGGCCAAGCCTGAAATATGTGTGTCCGAGTCTCCTATCAAAAGTTACAGCTGTCTTTATGGACTTGGTGAAAATCGCCTTATTTCGGCGAGACAGTGCGTTTCTCGCCTGAAACACATTATGGGTTTTCATTTTGTGAATAACTTGAAAATCTTAGCTCAAACAGCTGCAAAACCTATTTCCCCAGCATGGAAATGCTGAATTCTATAAGGCCAAGCCTGAAATATGTGTGTCCGAGTCTCCTATCAAAAGTTACAGCTGTCTTTATGGACTTGGTGAAAATCGCCTTATTTCGGCGAGACAGTGCGTTTCTCGCCTGAAACACATTATGGGTTTTCATTTTGTGAATAACTTGAAAATCTTAGCTCAAACAGCTGCAAAACCTATTTCCCCAGCATGGAAATGCTGAATTCTATAAGGCCAAGCCTGAAATATGTGTGTCCGAGTCTCCTATCAAAAGTTACAGCTGTCTTTATGGACTTGGTGAAAATCGCCTTATTTCGGCGAGACAGTGCGTTTCTCGCCTGAAACACATTATGGGTTTTCATTTTGTGAATAACTTGAAAATCTTAGCTCAAACAGCTGCAAAACCTATTTCCCCAGCATGGAAATGCTGAATTCTATAAGGCCAAGCCTGAAATATGTGTGTCCGAGTCTCCTATCAAAAGTTACAGCTGTCTTTATGGACTTGGTGAAAATCGCCTTATTTCGGCGAGACAGTGCGTTTCTCGCCTGAAACACATTATGGGTTTTCATTTTGTGAATAACTTGAAAATCTTAGCTCAAACAGCTGCAAAACCTATTTCCCCAGCATGGAAATGCTGAATTCTATAAGGCCAAGCCTGAAATATGTGTGTCCGAGTCTCCTATCAAAAGTTACAGCTGTCTTTATGGACTTGGTGAAAATCGCCTTATTTCGGCGAGACAGTGCGTTTCTCGCCTGAAACACATTATGGGTTTTCATTTTGTGAATAACTTGAAAATCTTAGCTCAAACAGCTGCAAAACCTATTTCCCCAGCATGGAAATGCTGAATTCTATAAGGCCAAGCCTGAAATATGTGTGTCCGAGTCTCCTATCAAAAGTTACAGCTGTCTTTATGGACTTGGTGAAAATCGCCTTATTTCGGCGAGACAGTGCGTTTCTCGCCTGAAACACATTATGGGTTTTCATTTTGTGAATAACTTGAAAATCTTAGCTCAAACAGCTGCAAAACCTATTTCCCCAGCATGGAAATGCTGAATTCTATAAGGCCAAGCCTGAAATATGTGTGTCCGAGTCTCCTATCAAAAGTTACAGCTGTCTTTATGGACTTGGTGAAAATCGCCTTATTTCGGCGAGACAGTGCGTTTCTCGCCTGAAACACATTATGGGTTTTCATTTTGTGAATAACTTGAAAATCTTAGCTCAAACAGCTGCAAAACCTATTTCCCCAGCATGGAAATGCTGAATTCTATAAGGCCAAGCCTGAAATATGTGTGTCCGAGTCTCCTATCAAAAGTTACAGCTGTCTTTATGGACTTGGTGAAAATCGCCTTATTTCGGCGAGACAGTGCGTTTCTCGCCTGAAACACATTATGGGTTTTCATTTTGTGAATAACTTGAAAATCTTAGCTCAAACAGCTGCAAAACCTATTTCCCCAGCATGGAAATGCTGAATTCTATAAGGCCAAGCCTGAAATATGTGTGTCCGAGTCTCCTATCAAAAGTTACAGCTGTCTTTATGGACTTGGTGAAAATCGCCTTATTTCGGCGAGACAGTGCGTTTCTCGCCTGAAACACATTATGGGTTTTCATTTTGTGAATAACTTGAAAATCTTAGCTCAAACAGCTGCAAAACCTATTTCCCCAGCATGGAAATGCTGAATTCTATAAGGCCAAGCCTGAAATATGTGTGTCCGAGTCTCCTATCAAAAGTTACAGCTGTCTTTATGGACTTGGTGAAAATCGCCTTATTTCGGCGAGACAGTGCGTTTCTCGCCTGAAACACATTATGGGTTTTCATTTTGTGAATAACTTGAAAATCTTAGCTCAAACAGCTGCAAAACCTATTTCCCAGCATGGAAATGCTGAATTCTATAAGGCCAAGCCTGAAATATGTGTGTCCGAGTCTCCTATCAAAAGTTACAGCTGTCTTTATGGACTTGGTGAAAATCGCCTTATTTCGGCGAGACAGTGCGTTTCTCGCCTGAAACACATTATGGGTTTTCATTTTGTGAATAACTTGAAAATCTTAGCTCAAACAGCTGCAAAACCTATTTCCCCAGCATGGAAATGCTGAATTCTATAAGGCCAAGCCTGAAATATGTGTGTCCGAGTCTCCTATCAAAAGTTACAGCTGTCTTTATGGACTTGGTGAAAATCGCCTTATTTCGGCGAGACAGTGCGTTTCTCGCCTGAAACACATTATGGGTTTTCATTTTGTGAATAACTTGAAAATCTTAGCTCAAACAGCTGCAAAACCTATTTCCCCAGCATGGAAATGCTGAATTCTATAAGGCCAAGCCTGAAATATGTGTGTCCGAGTCTCCTATCAAAAGTTACAGCTGTCTTTATGGACTTGGTGAAAATCGCCTTATTTCGGCGAGACAGTGCGTTTCTCGCCTGAAACACATTATGGGTTTTCATTTTGTGAATAACTTGAAAATCTTAGCTCAAACAGCTGCAAAACCTATTTCCCCAGCATGGAAATGCTGAATTCTATAAGGCCAAGCCTGAAATATGTGTGTCCGAGTCTCCTATCAAAAGTTACAGCTGTCTTTATGGACTTGGTGAAAATCGCCTTATTTCGGCGAGACAGTGCGTTTCTCGCCTGAAACACATTATGGGTTTTCATTTTGTGAATAACTTGAAAATCTTAGCTCAAACAGCTGCAAAACCTATTTCCCCAGCATGGAAATGCTGAATTCTATAAGGCCAAGCCTGAAATATGTGTGTCCGAGTCTCCTATCAAAAGTTACAGCTGTCTTTATGGACTTGGTGAAAATCGCCTTATTTCGGCGAGACAGTGCGTTTCTCGCCTGAAACACATTATGGGTTTTCATTTTGTGAATAACTTGAAAATCTTAGCTCAAACAGCTGCAAAACCTATTTCCCCAGCATGGAAATGCTGAATTCTATAAGGCCAAGCCTGAAATATGTGTGTCCGAGTCTCCTATCAAAAGTTACAGCTGTCTTTATGGACTTGGTGAAAATCGCCTTATTTCGGCGAGACAGTGCGTTTCTCGCCTGAAACACATTATGGGTTTTCATTTTGTGAATAACTTGAAAATCTTAGCTCAAACAGCTGCAAAACCTATTTCCCCAGCATGGAAATGCTGAATTCTATAAGGCCAAGCCTGAAATATGTGTGTCCGAGTCTCCTATCAAAAGTTACAGCTGTCTTTATGGACTTGGTGAAAATCGCCTTATTTCGGCGAGACAGTGCGTTTCTCGCCTGAAACACATTATGGGTTTTCATTTTGTGAATAACTTGAAAATCTTAGCTCAAACAGCTGCAAAACCTATTTCCCCAGCATGGAAATGCTGAATTCTATAAGGCCAAGCCTGAAATATGTGTGTCCGAGTCTCCTATCAAAAGTTACAGCTGTCTTTATGGACTTGGTGAAAATCGCCTTATTTCGGCGAGACAGTGCGTTTCTCGCCTGAAACACATTATGGGTTTTCATTTTGTGAATAACTTGAAAATCTTAGCTCAAACAGCTGCAAAACCTATTTCCCCAGCATGGAAATGCTGAATTCTATAAGGCCAAGCCTGAAATATGTGTGTCCGAGTCTCCTATCAAAAGTTACAGCTGTCTTTATGGACTTGGTGAAAATCGCCTTATTTCGGCGAGACAGTGCGTTTCTCGCCTGAAACACATTATGGGTTTTCATTTTGTAATAACTTGAAAATCTTAGCTCAAACAGCTGCAAAACCTATTTCCCCAGCATGGAAATGCTGAATTCTATAAGGCCAAGCCTGAAATATGTGTGTCCGAGTCTCCTATCAAAAGTTACAGCTGTCTTTATGGACTTGGTGAAAATCGCCTTATTTCGGCGAGACAGTGCGTTTCTCGCCTGAAACACATTATGGGTTTTCATTTTGTGAATAACTTGAAAATCTTAGCTCAAACAGCTGCAAAACCTATTTCCCCAGCATGGAAATGCTGAATTCTATAAGGCCAAGCCTGAAATATGTGTGTCCGAGTCTCCTATCAAAAGTTACAGCTGTCTTTATGGACTTGGTGAAAATCGCCTTATTTCGGCGAGACAGTGCGTTTCTCGCCTGAAACACATTATGGGTTTTCATTTTGTGAATAACTTGAAAATCTTAGCTCAAACAGCTGCAAAACCTATTTCCCCAGCATGGAAATGCTGAATTCTATAAGGCCAAGCCTGAAATATGTGTGTCCGAGTCTCCTATCAAAAGTTACAGCTGTCTTTATGGACTTGGTGAAAATCGCCTTATTTCGGCGAGACAGTGCGTTTCTCGCCTGAAACACATTATGGGTTTTCATTTTGTGAATAACTTGAAAATCTTAGCTCAAACAGCTGCAAAACCTATTTCCCCAGCATGGAAATGCTGAATTCTATAAGGCCAAGCCTGAAATATGTGTGTCCGAGTCTCCTATCAAAAGTTACAGCTGTCTTTATGGACTTGGTGAAAATCGCCTTATTTCGGCGAGACAGTGCGTTTCTCGCCTGAAACACATTATGGGTTTTCATTTTGTGAATAACTTGAAAATCTTAGCTCAAACAGCTGCAAAACCTATTTCCCCAGCATGGAAATGCTGAATTCTATAAGGCCAAGCCTGAAATATGTGTGTCCGAGTCTCCTATCAAAAGTTACAGCTGTCTTTATGGACTTGGTGAAAATCGCCTTATTTCGGCGAGACAGTGCGTTTCTCGCCTGAAACACATTATGGGTTTTCATTTTGTGAATAACTTGAAATCTTAGCTCAAACAGCTGCAAA
>NW_020329447.1:0-18416 GCF_001858045.2 Oreochromis niloticus | reverse complement strand
TCTATAAGGCCAAGCCTGAAATATGTGTGTCCGAGTCTCCTATCAAAAGTTACAGCTGTCTTTATGGACTTGGTGAAAATCGCCTTATTTCGGCGAGACAGTGCGTTTCTCGCCTGAAACACATTATGGGTTTTCATTTTGTGAATAACTTGAAAATCTTAGCTCAAACAGCTGCAAAACCTATTTCCCCAGCATGGAAATGCTGAATTCTATAAGGCCAAGCCTGAAATATGTGTGTCCGAGTCTCCTATCAAAAGTTACAGCTGTCTTTATGGACTTGGTGAAAATCGCCTTATTTCGGCGAGACAGTGCGTTTCTCGCCTGAAACACATTATGGGTTTTCATTTTGTGAATAACTTGAAAATCTTAGCTCAAACAGCTGCAAAACCTATTTCCCCAGCATGGAAATGCTGAATTCTATAAGGCCAAGCCTGAAATATGTGTGTCCGAGTCTCCTATCAAAAGTTACAGCTGTCTTTATGGACTTGGTGAAAATCGCCTTATTTCGGCGAGACAGTGCGTTTCTCGCCTGAAACACATTATGGGTTTTCATTTTGTGAATAACTTGAAAATCTTAGCTCAAACAGCTGCAAAACCTATTTCCCCAGCATGGAAATGCTGAATTCTATAAGGCCAAGCCTGAAATATGTGTGTCCGAGTCTCCTATCAAAAGTTACAGCTGTCTTTATGGACTTGGTGAAAATCGCCTTATTTCGGCGAGACAGTGCGTTTCTCGCCTGAAACACATTATGGGTTTTCATTTTGTGAATAACTTGAAAATCTTAGCTCAAACAGCTGCAAAACCTATTTCCCCAGCATGGAAATGCTGAATTCTATAAGGCCAAGCCTGAAATATGTGTGTCCGAGTCTCCTATCAAAAGTTACAGCTGTCTTTATGGACTTGGTGAAAATCGCCTTATTTCGGCGAGACAGTGCGTTTCTCGCCTGAAACACATTATGGGTTTTCATTTTGTGAATAACTTGAAAATCTTAGCTCAAACAGCTGCAAAACCTATTTCCCCAGCATGGAAATGCTGAATTCTATAAGGCCAAGCCTGAAATATGTGTGTCCGAGTCTCCTATCAAAAGTTACAGCTGTCTTTATGGACTTGGTGAAAATCGCCTTATTTCGGCGAGACAGTGCGTTTCTCGCCTGAAACACATTATGGGTTTTCATTTTGTGAATAACTTGAAAATCTTAGCTCAAACAGCTGCAAAACCTATTTCCCCAGCATGGAAATGCTGAATTCTATAAGGCCAAGCCTGAAATATGTGTGTCCGAGTCTCCTATCAAAAGTTACAGCTGTCTTTATGGACTTGGTGAAAATCGCCTTATTTCGGCGAGACAGTGCGTTTCTCGCCTGAAACACATTATGGGTTTTCATTTTGTGAATAACTTGAAAATCTTAGCTCAAACAGCTGCAAAACCTATTTCCCCAGCATGGAAATGCTGAATTCTATAAGGCCAAGCCTGAAATATGTGTGTCCGAGTCTCCTATCAAAAGTTACAGCTGTCTTTATGGACTTGGTGAAAATCGCCTTATTTCGGCGAGACAGTGCGTTTCTCGCCTGAAACACATTATGGGTTTTCATTTTGTGAATAACTTGAAAATCTTAGCTCAAACAGCTGCAAAAACCTATTTCCCCAGCATGGAAATGCTGAATTCTATAAGGCCAAGCCTGAAATATGTGTGTCCGAGTCTCCTATCAAAAGTTACAGCTGTCTTTATGGACTTGGTGAAAATCGCCTTATTTCGGCGAGACAGTGCGTTTCTCGCCTGAAACACATTATGGGTTTTCATTTTGTGAATAACTTGAAAATCTTAGCTCAAACAGCTGCAAAACCTATTTCCCCAGCATGGAAATGCTGAATTCTATAAGGCCAAGCCTGAAATATGTGTGTCCGAGTCTCCTATCAAAAGTTACAGCTGTCTTTATGGACTTGGTGAAAATCGCCTTATTTCGGCGAGACAGTGCGTTTCTCGCCTGAAACACATTATGGGTTTTCATTTTGTGAATAACTTGAAAATCTTAGCTCAAACAGCTGCAAAACCTATTTCCCCAGCATGGAAATGCTGAATTCTATAAGGCCAAGCCTGAAATATGTGTGTCCGAGTCTCCTATCAAAAGTTACAGCTGTCTTTATGGACTTGGTGAAAATCGCCTTATTTCGGCGAGACAGTGCGTTTCTCGCCTGAAACACATTATGGGTTTTCATTTTGTGAATAACTTGAAAATCTTAGCTCAAACAGCTGCAAAACCTATTTCCCCAGCATGGAAATGCTGAATTCTATAAGGCCAAGCCTGAAATATGTGTGTCCGAGTCTCCTATCAAAAGTTACAGCTGTCTTTATGGACTTGGTGAAAATCGCCTTATTTCGGCGAGACAGTGCGTTTCTCGCCTGAAACACATTATGGGTTTTCATTTTGTGAATAACTTGAAAATCTTAGCTCAAACAGCTGCAAAACCTATTTCCCCAGCATGGAAATGCTGAATTCTATAAGGCCAAGCCTGAAATATGTGTGTCCGAGTCTCCTATCAAAAGTTACAGCTGTCTTTATGGACTTGGTGAAAATCGCCTTATTTCGGCGAGACAGTGCGTTTCTCGCCTGAAACACATTATGGGTTTTCATTTTGTGAATAACTTGAAAATCTTAGCTCAAACAGCTGCAAAACCTATTTCCCCAGCATGGAAATGCTGAATTCTATAAGGCCAAGCCTGAAATATGTGTGTCCGAGTCTCCTATCAAAAGTTACAGCTGTCTTTATGGACTTGGTGAAAATCGCCTTATTTCGGCGAGACAGTGCGTTTCTCGCCTGAAACACATTATGGGTTTTCATTTTGTGAATAACTTGAAAATCTTAGCTCAAACAGCTGCAAAACCTATTTCCCCAGCATGGAAATGCTGAATTCTATAAGGCCAAGCCTGAAATATGTGTGTCCGAGTCTCCTATCAAAAGTTACAGCTGTCTTTATGGACTTGGTGAAAATCGCCTTATTTCGGCGAGACAGTGCGTTTCTCGCCTGAAACACATTATGGGTTTTCATTTTGTGAATAACTTGAAAATCTTAGCTCAAACAGCTGCAAAACCTATTTCCCCAGCATGGAAATGCTGAATTCTATAAGGCCAAGCCTGAAATATGTGTGTCCGAGTCTCCTATCAAAAGTTACAGCTGTCTTTATGGACTTGGTGAAAATCGCCTTATTTCGGCGAGACAGTGCGTTTCTCGCCTGAAACACATTATGGGTTTTCATTTTGTGAATAACTTGAAAATCTTAGCTCAAACAGCTGCAAAACCTATTTCCCCAGCATGGAAATGCTGAATTCTATAAGGCCAAGCCTGAAATATGTGTGTCCGAGTCTCCTATCAAAAGTTACAGCTGTCTTTATGGACTTGGTGAAAATCGCCTTATTTCGGCGAGACAGTGCGTTTCTCGCCTGAAACACATTATGGGTTTTCATTTTGTGAATAACTTGAAAATCTTAGCTCAAACAGCTGCAAAACCTATTTCCCCAGCATGGAAATGCTGAATTCTATAAGGCCAAGCCTGAAATATGTGTGTCCGAGTCTCCTATCAAAAGTTACAGCTGTCTTTATGGACTTGGTGAAAATCGCCTTATTTCGGCGAGACAGTGCGTTTCTCGCCTGAAACACATTATGGGTTTTCATTTTGTGAATAACTTGAAAATCTTAGCTCAAACAGCTGCAAAACCTATTTCCCCAGCATGGAAATGCTGAATTCTATAAGGCCAAGCCTGAAATATGTGTGTCCGAGTCTCCTATCAAAAGTTACAGCTGTCTTTATGGACTTGGTGAAAATCGCCTTATTTCGGCGAGACAGTGCGTTTCTCGCCTGAAACACATTATGGGTTTTCATTTTGTGAATAACTTGAAAATCTTAGCTCAAACAGCTGCAAAACCTATTTCCCCAGCATGGAAATGCTGAATTCTATAAGGCCAAGCCTGAAATATGTGTGTCCGAGTCTCCTATCAAAAGTTACAGCTGTCTTTATGGACTTGGTGAAAATCGCCTTATTTCGGCGAGACAGTGCGTTTCTCGCCTGAAACACATTATGGGTTTTCATTTTGTGAATAACTTGAAAATCTTAGCTCAAACAGCTGCAAAACCTATTTCCCCAGCATGGAAATGCTGAATTCTATAAGGCCAAGCCTGAAATATGTGTGTCCGAGTCTCCTATCAAAAGTTACAGCTGTCTTTATGGACTTGGTGAAAATCGCCTTATTTCGGCGAGACAGTGCGTTTCTCGCCTGAAACACATTATGGGTTTTCATTTTGTGAATAACTTGAAAATCTTAGCTCAAACAGCTGCAAAACCTATTTCCCCAGCATGGAAATGCTGAATTCTATAAGGCCAAGCCTGAAATATGTGTGTCCGAGTCTCCTATCAAAAGTTACAGCTGTCTTTATGGACTTGGTGAAAATCGCCTTATTTCGGCGAGACAGTGCGTTTCTCGCCTGAAACACATTATGGGTTTTCATTTTGTGAATAACTTGAAAATCTTAGCTCAAACAGCTGCAAAACCTATTTCCCCAGCATGGAAATGCTGAATTCTATAAGGCCAAGCCTGAAATATGTGTGTCCGAGTCTCCTATCAAAAGTTACAGCTGTCTTTATGGACTTGGTGAAAATCGCCTTATTTCGGCGAGACAGTGCGTTTCTCGCCTGAAACACATTATGGGTTTTCATTTTGTGAATAACTTGAAAATCTTAGCTCAAACAGCTGCAAAACCTATTTCCCCAGCATGGAAATGCTGAATTCTATAAGGCCAAGCCTGAAATATGTGTGTCCGAGTCTCCTATCAAAAGTTACAGCTGTCTTTATGGACTTGGTGAAAATCGCCTTATTTCGGCGAGACAGTGCGTTTCTCGCCTGAAACACATTATGGGTTTTCATTTTGTGAATAACTTGAAAATCTTAGCTCAAACAGCTGCAAAACCTATTTCCCCAGCATGGAAATGCTGAATTCTATAAGGCCAAGCCTGAAATATGTGTGTCCGAGTCTCCTATCAAAAGTTACAGCTGTCTTTATGGACTTGGTGAAAATCGCCTTATTTCGGCGAGACAGTGCGTTTCTCGCCTGAAACACATTATGGGTTTTCATTTTGTGAATAACTTGAAAATCTTAGCTCAAACAGCTGCAAAACCTATTTCCCCAGCATGGAAATGCTGAATTCTATAAGGCCAAGCCTGAAATATGTGTGTCCGAGTCTCCTATCAAAAGTTACAGCTGTCTTTATGGACTTGGTGAAAATCGCCTTATTTCGGCGAGACAGTGCGTTTCTCGCCTGAAACACATTATGGGTTTTCATTTTGTGAATAACTTGAAAATCTTAGCTCAAACAGCTGCAAAACCTATTTCCCCAGCATGGAAATGCTGAATTCTATAAGGCCAAGCCTGAAATATGTGTGTCCGAGTCTCCTATCAAAAGTTACAGCTGTCTTTATGGACTTGGTGAAAATCGCCTTATTTCGGCGAGACAGTGCGTTTCTCGCCTGAAACACATTATGGGTTTTCATTTTGTGAATAACTTGAAAATCTTAGCTCAAACAGCTGCAAAACCTATTTCCCCAGCATGGAAATGCTGAATTCTATAAGGCCAAGCCTGAAATATGTGTGTCCGAGTCTCCTATCAAAAGTTACAGCTGTCTTTATGGACTTGGTGAAAATCGCCTTATTTCGGCGAGACAGTGCGTTTCTCGCCTGAAACACATTATGGGTTTTCATTTTGTGAATAACTTGAAAATCTTAGCTCAAACAGCTGCAAAACCTATTTCCCCAGCATGGAAATGCTGAATTCTATAAGGCCAAGCCTGAAATATGTGTGTCCGAGTCTCCTATCAAAAGTTACAGCTGTCTTTATGGACTTGGTGAAAATCGCCTTATTTCGGCGAGACAGTGCGTTTCTCGCCTGAAACACATTATGGGTTTTCATTTTGTGAATAACTTGAAAATCTTAGCTCAAACAGCTGCAAAACCTATTTCCCCAGCATGGAAATGCTGAATTCTATAAGGCCAAGCCTGAAATATGTGTGTCCGAGTCTCCTATCAAAAGTTACAGCTGTCTTTATGGACTTGGTGAAAATCGCCTTATTTCGGCGAGACAGTGCGTTTCTCGCCTGAAACACATTATGGGTTTTCATTTTGTGAATAACTTGAAAATCTTAGCTCAAACAGCTGCAAAACCTATTTCCCCAGCATGGAAATGCTGAATTCTATAAGGCCAAGCCTGAAATATGTGTGTCCGAGTCTCCTATCAAAAGTTACAGCTGTCTTTATGGACTTGGTGAAAATCGCCTTATTTCGGCGAGACAGTGCGTTTCTCGCCTGAAACACATTATGGGTTTTCATTTTGTGAATAACTTGAAAATCTTAGCTCAAACAGCTGCAAAACCTATTTCCCCAGCATGGAAATGCTGAATTCTATAAGGCCAAGCCTGAAATATGTGTGTCCGAGTCTCCTATCAAAAGTTACAGCTGTCTTTATGGACTTGGTGAAAATCGCCTTATTTCGGCGAGACAGTGCGTTTCTCGCCTGAAACACATTATGGGTTTTCATTTTGTGAATAACTTGAAAATCTTAGCTCAAACAGCTGCAAAACCTATTTCCCCAGCATGGAAATGCTGAATTCTATAAGGCCAAGCCTGAAATATGTGTGTCCGAGTCTCCTATCAAAAGTTACAGCTGTCTTTATGGACTTGGTGAAAATCGCCTTATTTCGGCGAGACAGTGCGTTTCTCGCCTGAAACACATTATGGGTTTTCATTTTGTGAATAACTTGAAAATCTTAGCTCAAACAGCTGCAAAACCTATTTCCCCAGCATGGAAATGCTGAATTCTATAAGGCCAAGCCTGAAATATGTGTGTCCGAGTCTCCTATCAAAAGTTACAGCTGTCTTTATGGACTTGGTGAAAATCGCCTTATTTCGGCGAGACAGTGCGTTTCTCGCCTGAAACACATTATGGGTTTTCATTTTGTGAATAACTTGAAAATCTTAGCTCAAACAGCTGCAAAACCTATTTCCCCAGCATGGAAATGCTGAATTCTATAAGGCCAAGCCTGAAATATGTGTGTCCGAGTCTCCTATCAAAAGTTACAGCTGTCTTTATGGACTTGGTGAAAATCGCCTTATTTCGGCGAGACAGTGCGTTTCTCGCCTGAAACACATTATGGGTTTTCATTTTGTGAATAACTTGAAAATCTTAGCTCAAACAGCTGCAAAACCTATTTCCCCAGCATGGAAATGCTGAATTCTATAAGGCCAAGCCTGAAATATGTGTGTCCGAGTCTCCTATCAAAAGTTACAGCTGTCTTTATGGACTTGGTGAAAATCGCCTTATTTCGGCGAGACAGTGCGTTTCTCGCCTGAAACACATTATGGGTTTTCATTTTGTGAATAACTTGAAAATCTTAGCTCAAACAGCTGCAAAACCTATTTCCCCAGCATGGAAATGCTGAATTCTATAAGGCCAAGCCTGAAATATGTGTGTCCGAGTCTCCTATCAAAAGTTACAGCTGTCTTTATGGACTTGGTGAAAATCGCCTTATTTCGGCGAGACAGTGCGTTTCTCGCCTGAAACACATTATGGGTTTTCATTTTGTGAATAACTTGAAAATCTTAGCTCAAACAGCTGCAAAACCTATTTCCCCAGCATGGAAATGCTGAATTCTATAAGGCCAAGCCTGAAATATGTGTGTCCGAGTCTCCTATCAAAAGTTACAGCTGTCTTTATGGACTTGGTGAAAATCGCCTTATTTCGGCGAGACAGTGCGTTTCTCGCCTGAAACACATTATGGGTTTTCATTTTGTGAATAACTTGAAAATCTTAGCTCAAACAGCTGCAAAACCTATTTCCCCAGCATGGAAATGCTGAATTCTATAAGGCCAAGCCTGAAATATGTGTGTCCGAGTCTCCTATCAAAAGTTACAGCTGTCTTTATGGACTTGGTGAAAATCGCCTTATTTCGGCGAGACAGTGCGTTTCTCGCCTGAAACACATTATGGGTTTTCATTTTGTGAATAACTTGAAAATCTTAGCTCAAACAGCTGCAAAACCTATTTCCCCAGCATGGAAATGCTGAATTCTATAAGGCCAAGCCTGAAATATGTGTGTCCGAGTCTCCTATCAAAAGTTACAGCTGTCTTTATGGACTTGGTGAAAATCGCCTTATTTCGGCGAGACAGTGCGTTTCTCGCCTGAAACACATTATGGGTTTTCATTTTGTGAATAACTTGAAAATCTTAGCTCAAACAGCTGCAAAACCTATTTCCCCAGCATGGAAATGCTGAATTCTATAAGGCCAAGCCTGAAATATGTGTGTCCGAGTCTCCTATCAAAAGTTACAGCTGTCTTTATGGACTTGGTGAAAATCGCCTTATTTCGGCGAGACAGTGCGTTTCTCGCCTGAAACACATTATGGGTTTTCATTTTGTGAATAACTTGAAAATCTTAGCTCAAACAGCTGCAAAACCTATTTCCCCAGCATGGAAATGCTGAATTCTATAAGGCCAAGCCTGAAATATGTGTGTCCGAGTCTCCTATCAAAAGTTACAGCTGTCTTTATGGACTTGGTGAAAATCGCCTTATTTCGGCGAGACAGTGCGTTTCTCGCCTGAAACACATTATGGGTTTTCATTTTGTGAATAACTTGAAAATCTTAGCTCAAACAGCTGCAAAACCTATTTCCCCAGCATGGAAATGCTGAATTCTATAAGGCCAAGCCTGAAATATGTGTGTCCGAGTCTCCTATCAAAAGTTACAGCTGTCTTTATGGACTTGGTGAAAATCGCCTTATTTCGGCGAGACAGTGCGTTTCTCGCCTGAAACACATTATGGGTTTTCATTTTGTGAATAACTTGAAAATCTTAGCTCAAACAGCTGCAAAACCTATTTCCCCAGCATGGAAATGCTGAATTCTATAAGGCCAAGCCTGAAATATGTGTGTCCGAGTCTCCTATCAAAAGTTACAGCTGTCTTTATGGACTTGGTGAAAATCGCCTTATTTCGGCGAGACAGTGCGTTTCTCGCCTGAAACACATTATGGGTTTTCATTTTGTGAATAACTTGAAAATCTTAGCTCAAACAGCTGCAAAACCTATTTCCCCAGCATGGAAATGCTGAATTCTATAAGGCCAAGCCTGAAATATGTGTGTCCGAGTCTCCTATCAAAAGTTACAGCTGTCTTTATGGACTTGGTGAAAATCGCCTTATTTCGGCGAGACAGTGCGTTTCTCGCCTGAAACACATTATGGGTTTTCATTTTGTGAATAACTTGAAAATCTTAGCTCAAACAGCTGCAAAACCTATTTCCCCAGCATGGAAATGCTGAATTCTATAAGGCCAAGCCTGAAATATGTGTGTCCGAGTCTCCTATCAAAAGTTACAGCTGTCTTTATGGACTTGGTGAAAATCGCCTTATTTCGGCGAGACAGTGCGTTTCTCGCCTGAAACACATTATGGGTTTTCATTTTGTGAATAACTTGAAAATCTTAGCTCAAACAGCTGCAAAACCTATTTCCCCAGCATGGAAATGCTGAATTCTATAAGGCCAAGCCTGAAATATGTGTGTCCGAGTCTCCTATCAAAAGTTACAGCTGTCTTTATGGACTTGGTGAAAATCGCCTTATTTCGGCGAGACAGTGCGTTTCTCGCCTGAAACACATTATGGGTTTTCATTTTGTGAATAACTTGAAAATCTTAGCTCAAACAGCTGCAAAACCTATTTCCCCAGCATGGAAATGCTGAATTCTATAAGGCCAAGCCTGAAATATGTGTGTCCGAGTCTCCTATCAAAAGTTACAGCTGTCTTTATGGACTTGGTGAAAATCGCCTTATTTCGGCGAGACAGTGCGTTTCTCGCCTGAAACACATTATGGGTTTTCATTTTGTGAATAACTTGAAAATCTTAGCTCAAACAGCTGCAAAACCTATTTCCCCAGCATGGAAATGCTGAATTCTATAAGGCCAAGCCTGAAATATGTGTGTCCGAGTCTCCTATCAAAAGTTACAGCTGTCTTTATGGACTTGGTGAAAATCGCCTTATTTCGGCGAGACAGTGCGTTTCTCGCCTGAAACACATTATGGGTTTTCATTTTGTGAATAACTTGAAAATCTTAGCTCAAACAGCTGCAAAACCTATTTCCCCAGCATGGAAATGCTGAATTCTATAAGGCCAAGCCTGAAATATGTGTGTCCGAGTCTCCTATCAAAAGTTACAGCTGTCTTTATGGACTTGGTGAAAATCGCCTTATTTCGGCGAGACAGTGCGTTTCTCGCCTGAAACACATTATGGGTTTTCATTTTGTGAATAACTTGAAAATCTTAGCTCAAACAGCTGCAAAACCTATTTCCCCAGCATGGAAATGCTGAATTCTATAAGGCCAAGCCTGAAATATGTGTGTCCGAGTCTCCTATCAAAAGTTACAGCTGTCTTTATGGACTTGGTGAAAATCGCCTTATTTCGGCGAGACAGTGCGTTTCTCGCCTGAAACACATTATGGGTTTTCATTTTGTGAATAACTTGAAAATCTTAGCTCAAACAGCTGCAAAACCTATTTCCCCAGCATGGAAATGCTGAATTCTATAAGGCCAAGCCTGAAATATGTGTGTCCGAGTCTCCTATCAAAAGTTACAGCTGTCTTTATGGACTTGGTGAAAATCGCCTTATTTCGGCGAGACAGTGCGTTTCTCGCCTGAAACACATTATGGGTTTTCATTTTGTGAATAACTTGAAAATCTTAGCTCAAACAGCTGCAAAACCTATTTCCCCAGCATGGAAATGCTGAATTCTATAAGGCCAAGCCTGAAATATGTGTGTCCGAGTCTCCTATCAAAAGTTACAGCTGTCTTTATGGACTTGGTGAAAATCGCCTTATTTCGGCGAGACAGTGCGTTTCTCGCCTGAAACACATTATGGGTTTTCATTTTGTGAATAACTTGAAAATCTTAGCTCAAACAGCTGCAAAACCTATTTCCCCAGCATGGAAATGCTGAATTCTATAAGGCCAAGCCTGAAATATGTGTGTCCGAGTCTCCTATCAAAAGTTACAGCTGTCTTTATGGACTTGGTGAAAATCGCCTTATTTCGGCGAGACAGTGCGTTTCTCGCCTGAAACACATTATGGGTTTTCATTTTGTGAATAACTTGAAAATCTTAGCTCAAACAGCTGCAAAACCTATTTCCCCAGCATGGAAATGCTGAATTCTATAAGGCCAAGCCTGAAATATGTGTGTCCGAGTCTCCTATCAAAAGTTACAGCTGTCTTTATGGACTTGGTGAAAATCGCCTTATTTCGGCGAGACAGTGCGTTTCTCGCCTGAAACACATTATGGGTTTTCATTTTGTGAATAACTTGAAAATCTTAGCTCAAACAGCTGCAAAACCTATTTCCCCAGCATGGAAATGCTGAATTCTATAAGGCCAAGCCTGAAATATGTGTGTCCGAGTCTCCTATCAAAAGTTACAGCTGTCTTTATGGACTTGGTGAAAATCGCCTTATTTCGGCGAGACAGTGCGTTTCTCGCCTGAAACACATTATGGGTTTTCATTTTGTGAATAACTTGAAAATCTTAGCTCAAACAGCTGCAAAACCTATTTCCCCAGCATGGAAATGCTGAATTCTATAAGGCCAAGCCTGAAATATGTGTGTCCGAGTCTCCTATCAAAAGTTACAGCTGTCTTTATGGACTTGGTGAAAATCGCCTTATTTCGGCGAGACAGTGCGTTTCTCGCCTGAAACACATTATGGGTTTTCATTTTGTGAATAACTTGAAAATCTTAGCTCAAACAGCTGCAAAACCTATTTCCCCAGCATGGAAATGCTGAATTCTATAAGGCCAAGCCTGAAATATGTGTGTCCGAGTCTCCTATCAAAAGTTACAGCTGTCTTTATGGACTTGGTGAAAATCGCCTTATTTCGGCGAGACAGTGCGTTTCTCGCCTGAAACACATTATGGGTTTTCATTTTGTGAATAACTTGAAAATCTTAGCTCAAACAGCTGCAAAACCTATTTCCCCAGCATGGAAATGCTGAATTCTATAAGGCCAAGCCTGAAATATGTGTGTCCGAGTCTCCTATCAAAAGTTACAGCTGTCTTTATGGACTTGGTGAAAATCGCCTTATTTCGGCGAGACAGTGCGTTTCTCGCCTGAAACACATTATGGGTTTTCATTTTGTGAATAACTTGAAAATCTTAGCTCAAACAGCTGCAAAACCTATTTCCCCAGCATGGAAATGCTGAATTCTATAAGGCCAAGCCTGAAATATGTGTGTCCGAGTCTCCTATCAAAAGTTACAGCTGTCTTTATGGACTTGGTGAAAATCGCCTTATTTCGGCGAGACAGTGCGTTTCTCGCCTGAAACACATTATGGGTTTTCATTTTGTGAATAACTTGAAAATCTTAGCTCAAACAGCTGCAAAACCTATTTCCCCAGCATGGAAATGCTGAATTCTATAAGGCCAAGCCTGAAATATGTGTGTCCGAGTCTCCTATCAAAAGTTACAGCTGTCTTTATGGACTTGGTGAAAATCGCCTTATTTCGGCGAGACAGTGCGTTTCTCGCCTGAAACACATTATGGGTTTTCATTTTGTGAATAACTTGAAAATCTTAGCTCAAACAGCTGCAAAACCTATTTCCCCAGCATGGAAATGCTGAATTCTATAAGGCCAAGCCTGAAATATGTGTGTCCGAGTCTCCTATCAAAAGTTACAGCTGTCTTTATGGACTTGGTGAAAATCGCCTTATTTCGGCGAGACAGTGCGTTTCTCGCCTGAAACACATTATGGGTTTTCATTTTGTGAATAACTTGAAAATCTTAGCTCAAACAGCTGCAAAACCTATTTCCCCAGCATGGAAATGCTGAATTCTATAAGGCCAAGCCTGAAATATGTGTGTCCGAGTCTCCTATCAAAAGTTACAGCTGTCTTTATGGACTTGGTGAAAATCGCCTTATTTCGGCGAGACAGTGCGTTTCTCGCCTGAAACACATTATGGGTTTTCATTTTGTGAATAACTTGAAAATCTTAGCTCAAACAGCTGCAAAACCTATTTCCCCAGCATGGAAATGCTGAATTCTATAAGGCCAAGCCTGAAATATGTGTGTCCGAGTCTCCTATCAAAAGTTACAGCTGTCTTTATGGACTTGGTGAAAATCGCCTTATTTCGGCGAGACAGTGCGTTTCTCGCCTGAAACACATTATGGGTTTTCATTTTGTGAATAACTTGAAAATCTTAGCTCAAACAGCTGCAAAACCTATTTCCCCAGCATGGAAATGCTGAATTCTATAAGGCCAAGCCTGAAATATGTGTGTCCGAGTCTCCTATCAAAAGTTACAGCTGTCTTTATGGACTTGGTGAAAATCGCCTTATTTCGGCGAGACAGTGCGTTTCTCGCCTGAAACACATTATGGGTTTTCATTTTGTGAATAACTTGAAAATCTTAGCTCAAACAGCTGCAAAACCTATTTCCCCAGCATGGAAATGCTGAATTCTATAAGGCCAAGCCTGAAATATGTGTGTCCGAGTCTCCTATCAAAAGTTACAGCTGTCTTTATGGACTTGGTGAAAATCGCCTTATTTCGGCGAGACAGTGCGTTTCTCGCCTGAAACACATTATGGGTTTTCATTTTGTGAATAACTTGAAAATCTTAGCTCAAACAGCTGCAAAACCTATTTCCCCAGCATGGAAATGCTGAATTCTATAAGGCCAAGCCTGAAATATGTGTGTCCGAGTCTCCTATCAAAAGTTACAGCTGTCTTTATGGACTTGGTGAAAATCGCCTTATTTCGGCGAGACAGTGCGTTTCTCGCCTGAAACACATTATGGGTTTTCATTTTGTGAATAACTTGAAAATCTTAGCTCAAACAGCTGCAAAACCTATTTCCCCAGCATGGAAATGCTGAATTCTATAAGGCCAAGCCTGAAATATGTGTGTCCGAGTCTCCTATCAAAAGTTACAGCTGTCTTTATGGACTTGGTGAAAATCGCCTTATTTCGGCGAGACAGTGCGTTTCTCGCCTGAAACACATTATGGGTTTTCATTTTGTGAATAACTTGAAAATCTTAGCTCAAACAGCTGCAAAACCTATTTCCCCAGCATGGAAATGCTGAATTCTATAAGGCCAAGCCTGAAATATGTGTGTCCGAGTCTCCTATCAAAAGTTACAGCTGTCTTTATGGACTTGGTGAAAATCGCCTTATTTCGGCGAGACAGTGCGTTTCTCGCCTGAAACACATTATGGGTTTTCATTTTGTGAATAACTTGAAAATCTTAGCTCAAACAGCTGCAAAACCTATTTCCCCAGCATGGAAATGCTGAATTCTATAAGGCCAAGCCTGAAATATGTGTGTCCGAGTCTCCTATCAAAAGTTACAGCTGTCTTTATGGACTTGGTGAAAATCGCCTTATTTCGGCGAGACAGTGCGTTTCTCGCCTGAAACACATTATGGGTTTTCATTTTGTGAATAACTTGAAAATCTTAGCTCAAACAGCTGCAAAACCTATTTCCCCAGCATGGAAATGCTGAATTCTATAAGGCCAAGCCTGAAATATGTGTGTCCGAGTCTCCTATCAAAAGTTACAGCTGTCTTTATGGACTTGGTGAAAATCGCCTTATTTCGGCGAGACAGTGCGTTTCTCGCCTGAAACACATTATGGGTTTTCATTTTGTGAATAACTTGAAAATCTTAGCTCAAACAGCTGCAAAACCTATTTCCCCAGCATGGAAATGCTGAATTCTATAAGGCCAAGCCTGAAATATGTGTGTCCGAGTCTCCTATCAAAAGTTACAGCTGTCTTTATGGACTTGGTGAAAATCGCCTTATTTCGGCGAGACAGTGCGTTTCTCGCCTGAAACACATTATGGGTTTTCATTTTGTGAATAACTTGAAAATCTTAGCTCAAACAGCTGCAAAACCTATTTCCCCAGCATGGAAATGCTGAATTCTATAAGGCCAAGCCTGAAATATGTGTGTCCGAGTCTCCTATCAAAAGTTACAGCTGTCTTTATGGACTTGGTGAAAATCGCCTTATTTCGGCGAGACAGTGCGTTTCTCGCCTGAAACACATTATGGGTTTTCATTTTGTGAATAACTTGAAAATCTTAGCTCAAACAGCTGCAAAACCTATTTCCCCAGCATGGAAATGCTGAATTCTATAAGGCCAAGCCTGAAATATGTGTGTCCGAGTCTCCTATCAAAAGTTACAGCTGTCTTTATGGACTTGGTGAAAATCGCCTTATTTCGGCGAGACAGTGCGTTTCTCGCCTGAAACACATTATGGGTTTTCATTTTGTGAATAACTTGAAAATCTTAGCTCAAACAGCTGCAAAACCTATTTCCCCAGCATGGAAATGCTGAATTCTATAAGGCCAAGCCTGAAATATGTGTGTCCGAGTCTCCTATCAAAAGTTACAGCTGTCTTTATGGACTTGGTGAAAATCGCCTTATTTCGGCGAGACAGTGCGTTTCTCGCCTGAAACACATTATGGGTTTTCATTTTGTGAATAACTTGAAAATCTTAGCTCAAACAGCTGCAAAACCTATTTCCCCAGCATGGAAATGCTGAATTCTATAAGGCCAAGCCTGAAATATGTGTGTCCGAGTCTCCTATCAAAAGTTACAGCTGTCTTTATGGACTTGGTGAAAATCGCCTTATTTCGGCGAGACAGTGCGTTTCTCGCCTGAAACACATTATGGGTTTTCATTTTGTGAATAACTTGAAAATCTTAGCTCAAACAGCTGCAAAACCTATTTCCCCAGCATGGAAATGCTGAATTCTATAAGGCCAAGCCTGAAATATGTGTGTCCGAGTCTCCTATCAAAAGTTACAGCTGTCTTTATGGACTTGGTGAAAATCGCCTTATTTCGGCGAGACAGTGCGTTTCTCGCCTGAAACACATTATGGGTTTTCATTTTGTGAATAACTTGAAAATCTTAGCTCAAACAGCTGCAAAACCTATTTCCCCAGCATGGAAATGCTGAATTCTATAAGGCCAAGCCTGAAATATGTGTGTCCGAGTCTCCTATCAAAAGTTACAGCTGTCTTTATGGACTTGGTGAAAATCGCCTTATTTCGGCGAGACAGTGCGTTTCTCGCCTGAAACACATTATGGGTTTTCATTTTGTGAATAACTTGAAAATCTTAGCTCAAACAGCTGCAAAACCTATTTCCCCAGCATGGAAATGCTGAATTCTATAAGGCCAAGCCTGAAATATGTGTGTCCGAGTCTCCTATCAAAAGTTACAGCTGTCTTTATGGACTTGGTGAAAATCGCCTTATTTCGGCGAGACAGTGCGTTTCTCGCCTGAAACACATTATGGGTTTTCATTTTGTGAATAACTTGAAAATCTTAGCTCAAACAGCTGCAAAACCTATTTCCCCAGCATGGAAATGCTGAATTCTATAAGGCCAAGCCTGAAATATGTGTGTCCGAGTCTCCTATCAAAAGTTACAGCTGTCTTTATGGACTTGGTGAAAATCGCCTTATTTCGGCGAGACAGTGCGTTTCTCGCCTGAAACACATTATGGGTTTTCATTTTGTGAATAACTTGAAAATCTTAGCTCAAACAGCTGCAAAACCTATTTCCCCAGCATGGAAATGCTGAATTCTATAAGGCCAAGCCTGAAATATGTGTGTCCGAGTCTCCTATCAAAAGTTACAGCTGTCTTTATGGACTTGGTGAAAATCGCCTTATTTCGGCGAGACAGTGCGTTTCTCGCCTGAAACACATTATGGGTTTTCATTTTGTGAATAACTTGAAAATCTTAGCTCAAACAGCTGCAAAACCTATTTCCCCAGCATGGAAATGCTGAATTCTATAAGGCCAAGCCTGAAATATGTGTGTCCGAGTCTCCTATCAAAAGTTACAGCTGTCTTTATGGACTTGGTGAAAATCGCCTTATTTCGGCGAGACAGTGCGTTTCTCGCCTGAAACACATTATGGGTTTTCATTTTGTGAATAACTTGAAAATCTTAGCTCAAACAGCTGCAAAACCTATTTCCCCAGCATGGAAATGCTGAATTCTATAAGGCCAAGCCTGAAATATGTGTGTCCGAGTCTCCTATCAAAAGTTACAGCTGTCTTTATGGACTTGGTGAAAATCGCCTTATTTCGGCGAGACAGTGCGTTTCTCGCCTGAAACACATTATGGGTTTTCATTTTGTGAATAACTTGAAAATCTTAGCTCAAACAGCTGCAAAACCTATTTCCCCAGCATGGAAATGCTGAATTCTATAAGGCCAAGCCTGAAATATGTGTGTCCGAGTCTCCTATCAAAAGTTACAGCTGTCTTTATGGACTTGGTGAAAATCGCCTTATTTCGGCGAGACAGTGCGTTTCTCGCCTGAAACACATTATGGGTTTTCATTTTGTGAATAACTTGAAAATCTTAGCTCAAACAGCTGCAAAACCTTTTCCCCAGCATGGAAATGCTGAATTCTATAAGGCCAAGCCTGAAATATGTGTGTCCGAGTCTCCTATCAAAAGTTACAGCTGTCTTTATGGACTTGGTGAAAATCGCCTTATTTCGGCGAGACAGTGCGTTTCTCGCCTGAAACACATTATGGGTTTTCATTTTGTGAATAACTTGAAAATCTTAGCTCAAACAGCTGCAAAACCTATTTCCCCAGCATGGAAATGCTGAATTCTATAAGGCCAAGCCTGAAATATGTGTGTCCGAGTCTCCTATCAAAAGTTACAGCTGTCTTTATGGACTTGGTGAAAATCGCCTTATTTCGGCGAGACAGTGCGTTTCTCGCCTGAAACACATTATGGGTTTTCATTTTGTGAATAACTTGAAAATCTTAGCTCAAACAGCTGCAAACCTATTTCCCCAGCATGGAAATGCTGAATTCTATAAGGCCAAGCCTGAAATATGTGTGTCCGAGTCTCCTATCAAAAGTTACAGCTGTCTTTATGGACTTGGTGAAAATCGCCTTATTTCGGCGAGACAGTGCGTTTCTCGCCTGAAACACATTATGGGTTTTCATTTGTGAATAACTTGAAAATCTTAGCTCAAACAGCTGCAAAACCTATTTCCCCAGCATGGAAATGCTGAATTCTATAAGGCCAAGCCTGAAATATGTGTGTCCGAGTCTCCTATCAAAAGTTACAGCTGTCTTTATGGACTTGGTGAAAATCGCCTTATTTCGGCGAGACAGTGCGTTTCTCGCCTGAAACACATTATGGGTTTTCATTTTGTGAATAACTTGAAAATCTTAGCTCAAACAGCTGCAAAACCTATTTCCCCAGCATGGAAATGCTGAATTCTATAAGGCCAAGCCTGAAATATGTGTGTCCGAGTCTCCTATCAAAAGTTACAGCTGTCTTTATGGACTTGGTGAAAATCGCCTTATTTCGGCGAGACAGTGCGTTTCTCGCC
>NW_020329446.1:0-20822 GCF_001858045.2 Oreochromis niloticus | reverse complement strand
AAATCAAGTTTTGCCTGCTTAGCAGGAGTTGCCGCGGTGTTATCCATGGATGATGAACAAGGATCACTCAGAAGTGTTCGTCTATGCTCTGGTGTCAGGCGCTTCAGTAGATTACTCGTGCTATTAACAGCAGCCGATAGTTTTTTCTCCCCAGGACATAGCTTACATATTACTGTAATATTCTTGTCTGCTTGTTTCAGAAAAGTGAAGAGACGGGAATATGTCCACTTCATAAAACAACAGCCACACACACGCTTTAGAATACGACTATGCAGCAAACTGGTGCGAAATGACGTGCAGCTGCACTACAGCGATGTTAAAGCAGCAGAGTTTACTTCTACGTTTAGAAGATAAATTATTGAAATTAAATAATGATATTCAGCGAGTTTAATTATTTTACAATGTAACGCAAGTACATTGTAAGTAACTGTAATTAAAATACCTAAAAATGAACAGTAATTAGTTACTCTACTTTTTCAGTGGAAAAGTAATTTAATTACGGTAACGCATTACTTAGTAACGCATTACACCCAACACTGCATATAATACACAGTTAAACATTTGAACACACTCATCCATGTAATTCATGAATTAATTAGAGGTCTTATGTGAATTACAGTCATTTACGGGTTTCACATACATTTTTAAATAACTGAAACTAGACTCACAAATTAGTAGGAATACAAAACAGCCGATGTAATGGGTTCGGATTTATAAATTTATATTTATAATTTTAATCTGTTGAAACCCCCAAAAATATGATTTTTTATGATTTTTTAATTTTTTTTTTTTAAAAAGCAATATTAGGATATAATAAACCACAAATTTATTGAATACAATAAGTGACTAAACTCTAACAAATATAAAAGAACAAGTGGATATTGTTATGTCTTATTGGTAGAAAATCAATGCATAAACTAATAAGTATCACATTCATCTTTACAGTCCATTAGAGCAACAGAACTGTTATGAAGAAAACATACAAAATATATTTCTTATTTTGCAGATGGTTTGTAACGATCACACCGGTCTCCAGCCAGATGAGGGTCACATGTCAGAGTGTACCGGACCTCAAAACCGCCTCTTTTAGCTCGACAGGTAAATGTGTGTGTCCCTGCTGAAGATACTTGAAACATGATCCCAGACGGTCATCACGCCATATATCCTTGTCCCAGACTTCAACCTTCAAACCCAAGTGTGTGTCCACCTTCATGAGAAAATTAATCAAACAAGATTTAATATAGTTTTATCGACCAATGTTAATTTTAGCACTAGTGAAAGACAAACACAAAGGAGAACAATGAAATAGGACGAATTCATAAACCATTTGTACATACTTAATAAGAGCAGCATTTAAAATTGGCCCATAGGAGTCATAAACTGTGTTAAAGACACAGTGGTGGATTCGAGGGAGATTCATTATTGGAATCAATTTAAAGAATGGCTCTGTGAATATGAATGTGCATATATGTATATGTATATGTTTGCTAAACCACTACCTAGCTAACATTACTTCTTCCAAGTCAAGTAACATACATGGTATTTGTCATTACAATGGTTCTAAAGCTCCAAACCACTACAACTTAAAAACAGAAGTTTAGTAGAAGAGTCTGATTATTTGGATTGATGTAAGGTAATGCTTTTGCATTTTTTAGGTATTAGCTAAACTATGGCTTTGTGTGGTATATTGTGCCAAAAAACAAACAAGAACAAAACAAAAAAAGCATAGTAAACTGTTGATAGGCTTCAGGTTTGAAAAGTAAATCAACTCTGCTGACTGTGGGGCCAAACCATTTATCATGATTTATAATGAGGGTTTACTGACCTTGCCTAAATCATAATTCGCATTCCACCGGGATTGTTTGACCGAATCCAACGAGTCCTCCGATAGAAGGAACCAAACCACATTTTAGCATAGCTGTGATCAGAAGAAAAGAAAGAAGAGCAACATAAGAATTATTAAGTCTGCTTGATATACCACACCAGACAGATCTTAATAGACAAGAGTCTATTCACCCCTCAGTTTTTCCAACTGGATCTCCTTTCAAATTCCAGGCTCGCACAATGGTAACCCTTAGCGTCCCCCTCCAGGCTTGCAGAGGACAGCAGTTGGAAGCCAGATTAGGAATGTGCCACCCACAGTTTGGCTCATTGGGCGACGTTCTCACAGCGTTATCTTCCAAGTACTCCTCTATGGCAACTTTCATCCCTGCCTTTTGCGTGCCATTTGTCATCAGGCTATAGATTGGCCGAAGGGAGTAGGAAACAACATCTGGGTGATCCTTCAGGGTGCTCAGCCAAGTTAGAAAGCCGAGGGAGTCATTCTGGGTGAGTGCAAACTCTCCCAACCAACCATTGCCTCCTACCACCTCTGTGTAGTGTTGGTGGAGACCAGTGCTGTACATAAACGAGAGACCCTGGTTTTGTAGGACCTTGTTGCAAGACTGTCTGTTACTGGATAATTTGAATTTTCCCAAGCCGACAGAGAAACCCAGCGATAAACAGGAGTAGACCTGCAGGACAGGAAGGGAAACTAAATGTCAGTGTGTATCAAGGGCATTTTCTCTGCATAGTAGCTGTACTATAAATATATACAGTGGTGTGAAACTTTTTTTGCCCCCCTTCCTGATTTCCTTTTTTTTTTTTTTGCATGTTTGTCACACTTAAATATTTCAGATAATGAAAGAAATTTAAATATTAGATAGAGATAACAAAATAAACACAAAATGCATTTTCTAAATGAAGCTGTTTATTATTAAGGGGAAAAAACTTGCAGGAACCTGTATGAGAAAGTGATTTTCCCCTAAACCCAATGACTGGTCGGGCCACCCTTAGCAGCAACAACTGCAATCAAGGGTTTGCAATAACTGCCAATGAGTCTTTTACAACGCTGTGAATTAATTTTGGCCCACTCAGAATTGTTGTAATTCAGCCACAAACCCAGCCATTCAGGGTTTTTGAAATTTTTTAAGGTCATCGCACAGCATTTCAATCAGATTCAGGTCAGGCCTTTGACTGGGCCACTCCAGTCTTCAGTTTGTTTTTGTTTTAAGCCATTCAGAGGTGGACTTGCTGGAGTGTTTTGGATCATTGTCCTGCTGCAGAACCCTCAAGTCTGCTTCAGCTTGAGGTCACGAAAAGATGACCAGACTGTCTCCTTCAGCATGTTTTGGTAGACAGCAGAATTCATGGTTCCAACTATCACAGCAAGTCTTCCAGGTCCTAAGGCAGCAACACAGTCCCAGACTATCACAATACCACCACAATGTTTTACTGCTGGTGTGATGTTCTTTTCATGAAATGCCGTGTTAGTTTTATATCAGATGTAACAGGACTCCAGCCTTCCAACAAGTTCAGCTTTTATCTCATTAGTCACAGAGTATTTTTCCCAAAGTCTTGGGGATCATGAAGATGTTTTTTGGCAAACGTGAGCCTTTATGTTCTGTTTGTTCAGACGTGGTTTTCTCCTTGAACTTTCCCATGGATGTCATTTTTGCCCAGTCTCTTTCTTATTGTTGAATCATGAACACAGACCTTAACTGAGACATATGAAGCCTACAGTTCTTTAATGTTGGTCTGGGGTCTTTTGTGATCTCCTGGATGAATTGTGGATGTGCTCTTGGAGTCATTTTGCTCGGCCGGTCACTCCTGGGAAGCCTCGCCACTGTTCCAGGTTTTCAGTTGATGTATGATTGCTCTCACTGTGGTTCACTGAAGTCCCAAAGCCTTAGAAATGGCTTTGTAACTCTTTCCTGACTGTTAGATGGCAGTGACTTTGTTTCTCAAGTACTTATTTAGATTGTGACATGATGTCTGGCTTTTTGAGATGCTTTTAGCTTGCTTCACTTTGTCAGACAGGTTCTATTTAAGTGATTTCTTGATTCAACAGGTTTGCCAGTAATCATGTCTGAGTGGTTTAGTTAACCTGAACTCAACTTTTCAAAAAGTGTGGTTTATCACAGTAACGCATGATTTAACAAGAGGGACAATCATAATTCCCACACAGGACTAGATAGGTTTGGATAACTTTGCTCCCTTAATCAATAAAATCATCATTTAAAAACTGCATTTTGTATTTACACACACAGACACATTTTGTGAAGATTTTGCGAGGCTTTCTGATCACGTCAGTTTCATAAACATGTCAAAGCTGTTGTATTAAAACCAAATTAAATCATGCATATGCTCTTCTCTTAACAAACAACACAAGCAGTCTTGTGGAGACACAAGATGATGACATTATAAATGAAGATGACAGAGTGTATGAAGGACTGTCAAACCAGTTTTGAAAGATTAGAGAAAATAGGTGTTTACATCCAGACTCAGATTTTTTAAAAAAATCCAGTTCATCAAGATGTGTGCCACATGTATGTCAATTTTAACTCTAAAGACTGTTGTACTTACTTCTCTGTTTTCTACTGTCTTGTGTAAAGTCAACCTGTTGAGCATTAATCTAAGTTTTGGCAGCATTATGTAATATTATGTCTCAAAAAGTGGGTTAACTTCTGAAAATTAGCCCTGTGTTAGGCTGGCAACCTGTCCAGGGTGAACCCCGTCTCTTACCCTATGATAGCTGCGACTCTTATAAGGATAAGTGGAAGAGAACGGAAGGATGGATGGACAGAAAATTATGGTGACGAAATATGTAGGCTACAAATTATGTCACTAAGATATTAATCATATCTTTATTGATTGAATACTTAATTACAAGATCAGTAAGCAGAGTCTGGACTAAAGAAAAACTGAAGTTTCTAATAACTAAGATAATACTGGACTATAGAGGTTTACGTAAAACAATGTAAAAACAACAATAAAAAAATCATTGGCATTATTGTTCAGTATGGCACAACTTTAAAAGGTTTTCTTTTGGTCTTTCATGACAGAGGTACTGCCCTGTATGTGTAGAAATATGTAGTCTGACGCAGGCACATGAGCTTTATGCTCGCACTCAACACACTATACAGAGTGCATGTCTCGCTCTGAAAAACCCAAACACACGGTTTTAGACGCAAATTTCAACTTTAAGCCTAATTTACCAACCCCAAAATTAACCCAGACAGTCTAGAGGCACTACAGCGGGCCAACGAACTCAGCTCGGAATCTAACCGGCGAAAGAGCTTGGCCCACTCTCATACAGGCTGTCAACTGTGGCGAATTTAACTACTCGATCTCGAGACGCGACCTCTCGCGGTTTCACATACACACACACAGCCTAGAGGCGCTGCACGGGCTCGCCCCCTCTGCACGGAATCTAGCCAGCGGAGAAACTTGGGCGGCCCCCTTTCGTGCAGGCCTTTCAACTGTGGCAGGGATCCCAACCCTGACTGGTTCTTTAGGATGTCCTCAGTTCCCAGGTTACCACCCTAGCCCTCCCTTCCCATGGGTCTCGCCCTCGCATCAGCGAGCGAGTGGGGCAGCCAAGCCCAGAACAATTAGTCTTATTCTTACACTTTCAGTCGCTATTGTTGAGATAAAATTATTTGAAGTGCCTCAATAATGCTGTGCTTTTATTAATAAGTGTTTTAAAGTACCTCATTTGAGGAGAGTCCATTCAGTGAGGACAGACAGGTTCGTGCAGCTGTGACTCGCCTCAGTCGACCACCAAGGTGAACCTGTAATGTGGAGCAAAGTTGTTGTTATAAATCATTTTTTTGAAGAAATATAATAATAATAAGGAATAAAGCAAATTCACAGCATGTGCTTTAACCTGGCGGATGTAGTGTGTGCCGTAGGTGTGTATAAGCTCACTGTACTGAGCTCTGGTGGAGCTGTTGTAGAAATGTGGTAGCTTGGCTAAATCCTTACTGAACTCAGAGCTGAGAGACGGACTGTTTGATACTCGGTAACTGGACACAAAGAGACAGATTAGTAAATGATCTCAACAGAAGCTTTTCAAACAAAGATTGCAAGATAACCCGAATTTATATGACTATTCTGAGTTATTCACAGCCTACCTGTAATGGTTGCAGGTGACCCTGTGTGTGCTGAAGGTGTGGCGGTCCTCTGCGGCCCTTTTTGATGCAAAGTTATACACAGCGGATTGCTTTCCCCACAAACATCCCTAAATCTAGGCCAGTCTGTTATGAAAGATGAGAAAAAGAATAAATAAATTAGCCAAGAGCCAATAATGAGACATTATTTGATCTGTCTGTCCCAAATTACAGATCTTGATTTCTGTTCAAACCTGGTCTCAGTTTCAAAGTGCAAAAAACATGTTGGTGGTGGGACAATGTACAATTTTCAAAAATATATATCTGAAAAAGTATTTAATATATGAAGTTAAAACTTCCTAATAATCCTAATAAGACTTAAGACCATATACTTTTTTATCTAAATTGGAGATAATCAAGCAGAATATGAAAAAATATGATTTGAGATGGAATGACCTTTAATATAACCTTTTAGCAATATTATCTGAAATTAAGCTACATAATGAGACACTAACATTACCTAGCTGGCTGGTTAGCTATAACCAGTTAATGAAGCCATAATATTATTTGTGTAGTTTCGTACTTGGGTCTAATATGACATTGCTTGAGAATTTTATGTTGAAAGCTACATATTAATTGAGCTGCCACAGGTTTACCAGATGTCGTGGCCTTTGGTGGCAGTCTTATGAAATACTGCGAATACTCCACCAAGATTTGAACAAGTGCAGCTTGGTTTATTGTTAGATTTAGTTTGTTTTGCGCTGAGCTGGAGATAGTAAGTAGTTGTAGTAGTTGCTGTTTGGTGTTAACGACTTGTATTTGCGGATTTTTCTTTTTGTGTGTGAGTATTATTTCAGTCCCATTTTGTGAACTGTGTTAGTTGCAAAATATGTTTTGTTTGTCACAACCTGTGAATCAAATGAGGATTGTTTTATTTATTTATTTATTTTTATATTACTGCAGTGTTTAATATAGAAATGTTCTATTCAAAAAGATAGCAGTAGTAAACAAACAAATAAACAAACAATATCCAACCAAAGTATCTGCTTATATTGACACGTTTATCATTATTTACTAAAATATGTAAATTTTATGTAAATAACTGTTGTGAAATGTGCCCTACCTTCCAGTCAGTACTGTCCTGGGAGGTGTAGGTGTCAACCAGAGAGCTGTAAATATAATTCACAGTAAAGACTCACAGTTAAATTTCAAAGATGATTTCCATTATTTTAAACAGTTAGTATTTACAGATGAGGACCTGTTATTGTAATTAGATTTTCAGCTCCAAATAGTATGATGAAGAGAATGAAGATAATTTATACACCAGAAAAGGTGTCTAACAATAAAAATCCTTTAATTTTGTCACTGCCAGAGACTGAACTAATCAGATGGAGATGTTTAGATAGCGAGTCAACAGTCACACACCATTTAACCTTCTCTCAGTAAGACTCTAACTGTGAAGCAATCATAATAATATAACATAATAATGAGACTATACCTAACAGTGGAGTGGATGCTGCTGTAAATCGGCACTGCATCGGCTGAATGCACGCCAGTCCACTGCAGAGACTGGCAGCTGAAAATGAAGACAGATCATGAACATGTACACATAAAGTGTGTGCTACTGTTCAAATGGCTCTTTGTTGTTGCATCTTTAGTTACTTTTTGCAGCACGTTGCCTTGAAGCGGGTTGGAGCAGAGAGTACATGTTTCACTTGGGTGAAGTAGGTATTCACATCAATCATATAGGCTCCCTTTCGTCGCAGAGTGACCACATCAAATCCCTCCCCACCAGGTTGTGACCTGGTACAAAAGGAGCAGCCTTGCACTGGCTGTAGTTTCCAGTCTGACAGGAAAGAACAGGGGAGTTGCAGGACAGAAAGAGAAGGAGGCTCAGGTAGAGAGGAGGTGGGGTTGAATAAGACAGCATAGCTGCAGTGAAAAAGACTGATATTTTGGAGAGAGAGAGAGAGATAAAGACATAAGTGATCATCATTTCAACAGCAGGTGATTCTCAGTAAAGTAAACAACTCAAATGTTTGCAAACATGCAGCCTCAGCTGACTGCAGGTTTCCCCGACCTTATAAACAGTACAGGACACAACAGTGTGTGAATTAACGATTTGCATAATATTATAAGCTCGGGTAAACCTGCAGTCAGCTGAGATTGAAAAAGTCAGTTGGATGTGTGAGAAAATGTTTCTCCCACTGGATGAACAGAATCAACTCTCTGGGATTCCTTACCTGTATTTAAAACATGCATTAGATAGTTTGCTTTAAAACAAAAAAAAAATCTGGATACCTCTTTGGCAGTGTTTCCATGGCAGAGATTTCTGAAATTTGTTTTAATCATTTATTGACTCACTGCTCAAAAATGTAATTTTCCTTTGTCATTAAAATGTTGTGCACACACACAATTTTATGTGCAGTTTTTCTTTTGTAATATGGTGGAAAGTTAAAAACTTGATGATCATGACTGAACATGGTTTCAGTTCATATACTGTATCTTGTGTGAGAAGCTGGAGTCATTAAAGTATTGTTAGTTGACTCAAGTCAGCATTTTACATGTTGACTTGACTCACATGTAAATGATCTTGGCTTAAAAGAAGATAAGAAAAAAATCACCAAATTGAAATGCAAGCACACATACATAACATGTAAAAGGTATCTCTGTCTGTCTTATTAAAATAAAGTTAACAATAACTTTGTATACCATTAAAAAATGTTTCTACCTTTTCCAAATGCTGTTGAAGTTGCTGTTCTTCTGTCAGTGACACAATTCAGACAAAAGCAGGACAATGAGCCAACAAGACTTGTTCAAAACAGACTGAGAAGCTCAGCTTTTAAAGAATAAGATGGATACACGTGCTACAAATCAACAAAGATAAGGATCGTTAAATAAACCAACAATGGATTTTTGGACCCAGGATTAAGGAAGTGTCCTCGGAATAACTTCCTTGTCAATGCTGACAAGCTGTTTGGGATTATGTGCCCTCTTAACTATACATTTAACTGTATACGTGTAAGAGAAAGAAGGCTGTCAGCCCCCAAACAGCAAAATTCCAACAACAGAGATGCCACACATGCACATTTGGTTCAAATATCAAAAGTGATTTGGGCCATGTATATTTTTATCTTCATTGCCAAATCTATTTATTCAAAAAAATAATTAAATAACTAACGCAATTAACAATATAATAAAAAAAAAAAACACACTGGCGACCTGTGCCCACATCTCCCCCTATGGCACCTCGGATACTCCTTCCCCCAGCCCTGATGACCCTTATGAGGATAAGAAGAAGAGAATGGATGAATGGATGCCAAATTTATTACTAAATGTTTAGGTAACAGAGGTGTTATCAGTGTTGTACTGTTGGTTCTGCAGCCACTAGATATAAAGTCTGTCTTCATTCTGGGTAAATGTGTCACGTTTGTTATTGCGGCTCTGATTGTTGTCCCTGTTTCACTCCTTTCTTCAGTTGTTTTTCATACACCCACAGGTGCCCTTGGACTTTAATTGCTCCTAGTGTCACTCACGTGTTTGGCATTACCTGAATCAGCTTTGTGTGTAAACATACCTGAAATCTTTTACTACTTGTTTTCAACAGTGAAATGAATACATTACCTATAAATCAACTTCCTTTTGCATATTTGTATTTTATTTGTAAACTCTTAGTGTGGACATACACCAAGTTATGTTATTCACTATAAAACATGTTCCATCACTACCTAGGCATGCAATTTCAATTAATATCCAAACCTTTAAGTAGTCGGGCTATTCATTTTCAAACTGTAAAAACATGACACACAAACAAAGTCTCATGAAGAGACTCTCAAGAGAGTAGTGTTGTGTTTGAAGTAGTGAACCTTGCCTGTCGAGGTAAACACAGAGAATCATTAAGCATGCATGTTATTAAAGTATTTTCCCCTTTTCAGCTGCTCAATAATGCAACTGTATAATAAGCCAGTCTAACGGTAACAACGGAGTGCATTTAGGTACTTAGACATGATCATCCTGCTGAAGTTTAAGTAACTTTGAATATGGCATGTTGATGCCAGATGGTGTAATTTAGAAATTGTTCCCATAAAATATCTCTAGGGGTTACAGAGAGTGGTCTGAAAAAGAGAAAATATCCAGTTTTCTCAGTGAAAATGCCTTTTGTTGTTGTTGTTGTTGTTTTTTACACTTTTTACAGAATTAAATCAATCATATATATTTCATCTCTGTAATATTCAGGATATTTATAATTGAGCTATTTGTATATAGTAGAGCTATTTCTCAATTTTGTAAACTTTGTAATATATTGTATTATTTAATTTAATTCAGTCTCTTACTGTTCTTATTGTCTTGGAGCAATTGTAACCACATAATTTCCTCAGAGATTAAAAGTATTCTGAATCTGCTGATTCTGACGATGAGACTGCTTTGAGCTGATAGGAAGGTGACAATAACTTGCATAACCACTCATTAAAACCAGGATATGCAGAAAAGCATCTCTGAGCAAACAACATGCTGAACTTGCGATGAGCACACCAGTCCAACTCCTGCCAGCTAACCCTCTAAGTGCCAAATGAGTATTACTGAATACCTGAGTGTCGTTGCCGACCATGTCTATCTGTATTTTATTCCAGTGTACCCATCTTATGAAGGCTGCCTCCAGGATAATGTGTTGTCTCACAAAATTCAATTCATCTCAAGCTGGTTTCTTGCACATGATAATGATTTAGCTTTACTCAAATGGTCTCCACAGTCACCAGATCTCCACTAGAGCCTGATGGGATGTGGTGGAACAGGAGATTCACATCATTGATGTGCAGCTGACAAATCTGCAGCAACTTTGTGATGCTGTCATGTCAATATGGACCAAAAACCTCTGAGGAACATTTCCAGCACCCTGTTTAACCAATAAGAGCCAAGACCCAACTGGGAGAGTCAATTTTGAAACTTCAACAGAAACTTTCCTCAATGTGTAAAGGGGCGTGGGTTCTTATGGGTAAATCTATGCCATGAATGATTAAGGTAGTTCTGGGATCCAGGCTATTACTAGCAAAGTGTACCTAATAAAGTGAGTATAAACAATGGAAATGAGTGTCAATGGGGAAGCCACTGCCTTTAACCTACATTCTTTCTGTAGTGAGGAGGGGCGACTCTTCATGCCAATTGTATTGACAGCAATGAGAAAGGGAGTCTTCTGCTCACTTGATTTAATTAAATAATAAACAGACTGGCGACCTGTGCCCCACGTCTTCCCCTATGGCACCTCAGATACGCTCCATCCCCTGTGACCCTGATGAGGATAAGCAGAAGAGAATGGATGAATGGATGCCAAATGACCTCAGTCAACTTTTTGGATGAGTTTTTTTCCCACTTCCCAGTTTCAGTCTTTTTCAGCAGTGTTCATGTTTTAAATCATGGTTTCATTAAAACAGTAAAAAAAAGGAACCCCTTTTCAACAGTGCTTGGACTATTTATACAATTTAAATGTATTCTAACTTCACAACACTTTATTTATTCTGGCCTTGGTCTCTTCAGATTTGTAGAACCAACCCTGAGATTAAACAAAACAAAACAAAACACAAGTGCCAATTAATCAGAACTTGTTTATTTCGTTATGATGAGCATTATTATACATTATACCCATGCAAACAATACCGAATCAAATGTTTTATACTCTTAAGTGTTACAAATAACAAAGAACTGAAGAAAAACATTACATGTTATAAAGGACTTTGCAACAATGACATACAAAAATCTATTTGTAATCATACTTATGGAGAGGACTTGACCGTTTTTACACATAATTCAGAAAATAATCAGTGTTTTTAATGAATGCAAAGTGATTTGAATGTGTACCCACCACCAAAGTCAAATGAGGATTAAACACGATGACTATCTGCCCCAAACTGTATAACAGTTTGGGGCTGTAACTCTTAAGTGTATGATATGTCCCCTTTATTACCTGTTGCAATAAATTTAAAGAATGTTATCACCTGATCTGATACTCGATTAAGGATAAGCTACAGCATTTCCATAGTGTGCCCCACCCAGAATGCATTTCTCACTGTGGAGATGGTTGGTATTTGTTACAGGTGGGTCCAGTCAGGTGACAGTCACACGTCAGAGTGTAGTTGACAAAAACAGTGCCGCCTCTCTGAAGGGAGCATCTGATTGTGTTTGTACCTTGAGTCAGGTAGTTCACACATGATCCTAGCCAATCATCAAACCACGCATCTTTGTCCCAGACTTCAATCCTCAGAGGACTGCTTGTTTTCACCTTTAAAAAAAAAAAAAAAAAAAAGTGAGCCAAAGTTAAAGTAGCATACAGTATAATGATGCGTGTTGTGTCCATTTATTGTTTCAACAATAATTAAAAAGGAAAAAAACAGCATTTCAGGTGTGTTTCATATAATAATTTAATATTTGTTGGAGTGTCATTAAAGTCATGTCTTTAATATACAGATATAACAGGGTTTTGTTTTTTTTTTCAAATAAGGAAATTATTCTAAATTGTTTCATCTTTGTTTTTTTTTTCAAATGTCCATGCTTTTACTTTTTGTTGGGGATACAAAATTAGGTAAAAGTGTTTTGTACTGACATTTTCCAGACGGTAATAGGTGATCCAGGAGGGGGAGTTAGATCGGATCACATTGGTCTGGTACCTAGGGTAGTCATATAGATCTTCACATATCTGTGAAATGGTAAAAGAAATGGAGAAAAAATTACTGTATACATGTCTATGATTGGTCTTTCCTTTGAAGCTTATCTTGTTCACTACTCACCCCTCAGTCTTGCCCCAAAAATCTCCTTTCAGACCAAAGGCTTGGATCATGGTTATCGTCACTGTTCCCCTCTGAGTCTCTTTAGGACAACACTTGGAATCCAGGTCGGGACCCCTGCTGCTACAGGAAGATTGTGTATTGTTTGATCTACTGATGGCGTTATCTTTTAAGTACTGCTCTATGGCAGCCTTCAGTCCTGCTTTTTGTGCTGACTGTTGCACCAGGTCATGCAGTGGTCTTAGGGAGTAGCAAACTACATCAGGCTGATCCTTGAGGGTTTTTAGCCAATTCTGGTAGCCCAGGGAGTCATTTCTGGTGAGTGAAAACTCCCCAGTCCAGCCTCTGCCTCCCACCACTTCTGAATAATGACTGTGGAGACCAGAGCTGTACAAGGCAGAGGTACTGTGGGTGTCTATAATTCATTATGATTCAGACTGGACAAGCAGGTACATGTAGACGTGACTCGCCTGAACTGCGCTCCAAGATCAACCTGAAGAACATTAATATTTGAAAAAAAATTCATACACTTCTGAATATTAAAAAATAAATAAAAGTGATGTGTATATTAATGTTATTACCTGGTGAATATAGTGTGTCCGTATGTGTCTATGAGGCGTCTGTACTGGGCTCTGGTTGCATAGCTGCAGGTAGCTGGCAGTCTGGCCAAATCTCTACTGAACTCAGCACTGAGAGGAGGGCTGTTGGACACACGGTAACTAAACACAAAAAAATACATTATAATTAAACATCAAACATCAAAAAACTGTTGTGTTGCAGGAGTGTTCAAAGTCTACCTGTAATGTTTACAGGTGACTTTATGTGTGCTGAAGGTGTAGCGGTCCTCTCTGCTTTGGGCTGTAGCAAAGGTGTATGCCTTAGATTTGGTTCCTCCAATCTCCAAGTTGCTGAACTTCCTTAAATCCAGTCCAACCTAACAAAAATAAAAGCATGAGCTGCTTCCACGAAACATAAAGCATTCCAATCGCTGACAGCTGTACTTTTACATTAAGTGCTAAAAGTACATTTTAGCATGATAATCTAATCTGATACCTGCTAAATATTAACTTATTACACTGCCTTTGCAATTATCATGCTAACTCACTTTATCTTTCTTTGCTTTGCATGATTTATTCCTGACATGTCTCACAAATCTAGCTGCACCACATGACTATTCTGGGCTTTAGACCAGATTTTATAGCAATATCACCACTAATTTGTTGGGTTATTGGAGCAGCTCATGGTCTCCTTTTCACCAGTTTGGATTAATTTAGTCTTGTTATGTTTTTACTTGAACTGTGATTGTCAGTAAGTGAATTATAGGGTCACATTGAATTAACATGATCACTCACCTGTTGTTCAACCTATTTGCAGTGGGCCTTAAAGGTACCTTTAATTGAGAGCAGCTACAAAGCTTGCTACCATAGAGAGTATAAAAGATTGACATAGCTATTGTGATGTCACATCCTGGTTTCTGAGGACTCCTTTTGAATCAGAAACCTTAGAGTTGAGCATTTAGTTGCAAAATAGACAAATGTAATGAGGAACCGTGTGCCTGACTGTAAACCAGACATTCTGCGACTGATTTGTGATTGCAAGTTGTTGGCCAGTGAGTGTGTAGTTTCATTCCATGGATAATCCTCTATTTTAAGGTACAGTATGGCCAAGAGTTACAAAGTAGACTTACTTTCTTTTTATTATTATATTAAATGTGACAAAAAATGAGTGACTGAGCAGATAAACTCAACAGAAAAGTATTTACAGAGGTGAAGAGAAATAGAAACCCATTTTCCCATAGACTTCTAAATTACCACTTCAACAACTGCTATCACCATCTACTGTTCCTTCAGATAGAATGTAGGTTCAATGTATTGCCTTCATTTTTTTAACAAGGAAATTATGTCCATGTTTTATATTTACATTACATTACAGTGCAGGGTGTGTGCATGTTATTGCAGGTGATTCTTTCTTACTTTGAACTGTGTATTAAAGCAAGCATGGGGTTGATCTTCCTCAATAAAGGGAAGCACGTATATATGATGTTTGTAGGGCTCTACTGTAGTTGCCTGGTTATTTTGCTTCATTTTGTTCTTTTATATATTGTCCTTATAATGTCAGTCATGGGACCCTCTTTTAAACATGGAGCTAGGAATGATTACAGGACTACATCAACAGTTTGCAGTAATAATAATATGATTTGCATGTTTCACTCAACATTAATGTTTCCTACCTTCCAGTCGATGCTGTTCTGGTTGGTGTATGCTGCGACCAGTGAGCTGTAGAGAAATTATTTTGTTTAATCCCCAAAATATTCCAGTAGGAAATAAATGCATTTTCAATTATTAAATATTCAACACCATTCGGTTTGATAAATGAATTCATGTAGGAGGTGTGAGTGTTATGATGCCTATAAGTGAAGCATATATGAAACATGTCAGGGCACATTGAGTTTTTAAGTCCTAGAATACCTGATAGAGGTGTGTTCACTGTCCTCGAGATGAAAACTGCAGCGGCTGAACGCACGCCAGTCCAAAGCAGAGACTGGTAGCTGAAAATATCACCAGTGTTAGCATGTTAATGGTACGTCAAACTAATTTGTTGATGTTTATTTATTAGTTTAGTTACTTTCTGCAGTTTGTAGCCTTGATGAGGATTGAGGCAGAGTTTACAGGTGTCACTCGAATTGAGGTAGGTCTTCACATCAATCACATAAGCTCCTTTTCGCTTAAGTGTAAGAACATCAAAGCCCTCCCCTGCCAGGTTGTAGCCAGGCACAAAGGGGGCAGACATACACTGGCTCCGGGTCCCAGTCTGACAGGAGAGAACAGGGGAGTGGCACAACAGAAAGAGGAGGAGAAGGCTCAGGTAGAGAGTGGTGGGAGTTCAAAAGGAGAGCATGGCTGGAGTCAAAGAGAGAGAAAAGGAAAGCAGTCAGTTTAATTTAAGCTTAATGTAGTGTGTCAAAGAAAAACTGCAAAAAATATTTTATTTTTGGGGGTTTTTGTTTGATTTTTTTATGCATTTGAATGATCATCTCTCTTAAGTAGATATGACCAGAATATGCAGATTGTTTTGTCAATATAACACCATGGTATCATAATATTTAGGGTGGCTTCTAATAATTACTGTCCTTATCAATTAATATGCTACTTGTTTTTTCTTTTTTCTTTTTGGGAAAAATCACAAACATAAAAATACTCAGACTAATGCATTCCATGTTGAAAGGGTCCATCTGTCTTTGAGGTGCTTGTTTTATCAGATCAACAGCTCAAAAAGCAATGTCTGTGATATTTCTTTACCTGTGCTAACAAATCACAGTGATACAATCTCAGCTGTTTGGGATTGGTTGGTTTGCACCAATGTTTAATGTGTTTCTGCCAGCTATATTTTTATATTTCACACAAAATCTGTAATTTAAATAAATGCATTCAATTAATTCATTCAGTCTGATGTGGCAAAAAAATCAGTGGGAGGTTTCACAAGTTCACTATAAATGATACAACATTCATTTAAACTCTTCATTGATTTGGTCTAAAAGATGTGTTAATTTTTTTTTTTAAAGCCCATTAGATTACCTGTTCAGACCTCAGCAGTGAATGTGTCAAGAGATGGAGATGATGACGGTATCATCTGAGGATGGGATCACTGTTAAGGCAACAGCACTTTTATACTGTATCCAAGGTCATGTGACCTACACTCAGTAGTTTTGGGGTTTTTTTGGTTTGTTTTTTTGTTTTGTTTTAGATAAAGCATGGATGCTGAGAAATTGTAAATGTAATGAATACAAAATATTTGTGATATTGGAGTTCTGAAAATCATGCTTTATAACGTTAAAAGGCAAGGCAAAGCAAGGCAAGTTTATTTATATAGCACAATTCAACAACAAGGTGATTCTTCAACCTGGATTTAAATAAACTGAGTGTTTCAGCTGATCTGAGGCTTTCTGGGAGTTTGTTCCAGATATATGGAGCATAAAAGCTGAATGCAGCTTCTCCATGTCTGGTTCTGACTCTGGGAACTGATAAAAGACCGGATCCAGATGACCTGGGGATCTGGAAGGTTCATACTGGGTCAGGAGGTCACTGATGTATTTTGGTCCTAAACATTCAGAGCTTTATAGACCAGCATCAGAACTTTAAAGTCTATCCTCTGACGGACAGGCAGCCAGTGTAAAGACCTCAGAGCTGGACTGATGTGGTCCACTTTTTTGGTCTTAGTGAGGACTCGAGCAGCAGAGTTCTGAATGAGCTGTAGTTGTCGACTGATTTTTTAGGTAGACCTGTAAAGATGCTGTTACAATAATCAAGCCTACTAAAGATGAATGCATGGACTAGTTTTTCCAGGTCCTGTTGAGACATCAGATCTTTTATCCTTGATATATTCTTGAGGTGATAGTAAGCTGATTTGTTATTGTCTTAATGTGTTTTTCTAAGTTTAGGTCTGCATCCATCACTACACCCAAATTTCTCACCTGGTTGGTGGTTTTTAGGTGTATAGATTGAAGTTCTCTGGTGACCTGTAATCGTTTTTCTTTGGCTCCAAAGACTATTACTTCAGTTTTTTTTTGTTTAGCTGGAGAAAATTGTGGCACAACCAGTCATTAATTTCCTCAATGCATTTACCAAGAGCCTGTACAGGGCCTCGGTCTCCTGGTGACATTGTGATATATATTTGTGTGTCATCTGCGTAGCTATGATAGTTTATTTTGTTGTTCTTTATAATCTGTGCCAGTGGGAGCATGTAAATGTTAAACAGAAGGGTCCCAAGATGGAACCTTGGGAACTCCACATGTGATACTTGTCTGCTCAGATGTGAAGTTACCTATTGATACAAAGTATTTCCTGTTTTCTAAGTATGTTTTGAACCAGTTTAGTACAGTCCCTGAAAGACCTGCCCAGTTCTCCAGTCGTTTGAGTAATATGTTGTGGTCAACTGTATCAAATGCTGCACTGAGATCCAGCAAAACTAAGACTGACATTTTTCCACTGTCTGTATTCAGACATATGTCATTAAACACTTTGGTCAGAGTGGTTTCAGTGCTGTGGTTCTGTCTAAAACCTGACTGGAAGGCATCATAGCAGTTATTCTGTTTTAAGAAGTAATTGAGCTGTTGAGAAACTGCTTTTTCAATGATCTTACTTAAAAATGGGAGATTTGAGATCGGCCTGTAGTTGTTCATTTGTGTCTTGTCAAGATTGTCTTTTTCAGTATAGGTTTAATTACAGCAGTTTTTAGTGATTCTGGAAACACACCTGACATTAAAGAAAAGTTGACGATCTGTAACAGGTCTGACTCCAAAGTCTTTGAGACCTTTTTGAAAAAACTTGTTGGCAGGACATCTAAACAGCAAGAGGAGGAGTTCAGTTGACCTAAGATGTCCTCCAGGTCTTTGCTGTTAATAGGGTGAAACTGTTTCATGGTGTTTAAACAGTTTTTCAGTGGACACAGTACATATTCTGAATCTGCTGTTGATGTACCAATTGCTTGTCTAATCTTTTGGATTTTTTCTGTGAAGAATTTGGCAAAGTCATTGCAGGCCATGGTTGAGTGAAGTACAGCTGCCACTACACAGGAGGGTTTGTTAGCCTGTCAACTGTAGAAAATAAGACCCGAGCATTATGACTGTTTTTGGTGATGATGTCAGAGAAGTAGGACCTCTTGCACTCCTCAGTTGTAAATTATAATTGTGAAGTTTCTCTTTGTAGATGTCATAATGAACCTGGAGGTTTGTTTTTCTCCATCTGCGCTCAGCTTTCCTACACTCTCTTTTTTCACTTTTCACCAGTGTGGAGTTTCTCCATGGAGACTTTTCCTTCCAGAGATAACCTTCACCTTAATGGGAGCAATAGTGTCCATTACATTTAACATTTTAGCATTGAAGCTATTGACGAGCTCATTGACTGAACCTCTGGACAGGTCAGGTGTTAATGGGAAGACCTGGTTAAAGATCTCACTACTGTTTCAGGTATACACCATTTTGTGATCACTGCTGTTGATATATTTGTGTGGGCTGAAATTTTACTTTCAAAGAAAACACAGTAATGATCAGACAGGCCCACATCAGACACAGTAACGTTTGAAATGCTCAGGTCCTTGGAGATCAGTAGGTCAAGAGTGTGTCCTCTATTATGTGTGGCCTCTGTTACATGCTGAGTCAGCCCAAAGTTGCCCAGAGTGTTACTCAGGTCTTTAGTCCCTTTGTCCTGAGGGTTGTCCACATGGATGTTAAAATCCCCAACAATAATTACACAGTCGAAATCAACACAGATCACAGACAGCAGTTCACTGAGGTCATTAAAAAAGTCTGTGCAGTATTTGGGAGGCCTGTAAACATTAAGAAACACAACTTTGGATGGGGCCTTCAGCTGTAAAGCCACATATTCAAAAGACTGAAAACTACCAGGAGATAGCTGCTTACATTGAAATGATTCATTAAATAAGACAGCAACCCCTCCTCCTCTCCTGCTCACCCTGGCCTCACTGATAAAACGTAGTTAGGAGGGGTCGACTCGATGAGAACAGCTCCACTATTACTTTGGTCCAACCAAGTTTCAGTTAAAACATAAAATCAAGGCTGTGCTCAGTGATTAAATCATTAATTAAAAATGTTTTCCCAGCTAAAGATCTAACGTTTAATAAAGCCAACTTAAGTGTTTTAGAGGTATTATTTGCCCCCTGTGTTTGGGAGCAGTCTGTGGCACACAAGGTATGTTTACTATATTTAAAGATCTTTTAGAGTGCAGCTCTCTGTGTTTTGACCAGGCCACATGTCTCCTTCTGTCACTGAAAGTACAGAAATTTTAAAACCTTCTAGTAAACAGGGTCCCAGCTTCTCCTGGGAAAAGTCACCACTGCCATAATCTCGCAGCCCGGACCCTCCACACATCACACATCAGACTGCGGAGACAGAGCATGAAGGTGATAAGGAGGAACTAAGGGGGCGAGGCTGGGCAATGTAACTTCGATTGCCCTGTTGAGGGCGGGGCTCGATGGCGAACCTTTGGCTGCTCTGGTGGGGGATTTATGGGGGACAAAAAGGGATTGGGCCGGGGGTAGATCTGAGCCCAGCATTGACCCGCTCCATCATCTCCTCAGTGAATTTCAGGTGTGGGGAGGGGGGAGAAAGGGAGGGGAGGAGGGTGATGGCCTGTCAGGGTTTGGGGACTGGGAAGGTCGTGGTCCCTAGATAACAAGAATTATCTGCCTCTGCAAACTGACAGTAAAGAAAAAACAAGAACTCTATTGTCAAAGAGCTGGAACGCCTCCCTCCTATGAGAAAAAGAGTCATTTAAAATTCACCTGAAGCAATAGATCAGCTAAACTCCTGACATTCAAATGACACACAGGAAATGTAACAGTTGAACAGGTTAAACACCACTGCTGTGTTGACCTTCTGGCATCTTTCTCTCTTTTTAACTTTCCATATCATGATAGCTACAAAATTATGTGACTATCTAATAATTTTGCTACTGTATATTATGTGTTATACAATAACAATGCAACATATAAATTTAGTATGTTCCATCTGCAGGTCATATATCTTTCTGATGACTGAAACCAGCCCATTAAAGTCATTATGCAATGTGCTGTTTATAAGATTGGGAAACCTGCAGTCAGCTGAGACTGAAGAAGTCACTTGGATGAGTGACGAAACGTTTCTCCCACAAAACGCTACGTCCAGATGAACAGAATCAACTTTTGGAGATTTACTTACCTGGATGACTGAGCATGCATCAAGACTCATAACAAGAACATTATACCACATAACAAGTGGTTTCTAATGGTCGGTTCAACTTGCGTAAGGACTTGCAGAAATTTAAGTAATGGGATTAAAAGATACAACTTGTCGCACAGTCAGTGTTATCAAGCTGAGGATAGTTCAATGTTCAATAAGCCTTTTTCTTTATCTTTCAGAATTATTGCAATAGTGCTGATACACAAGGCCAGTATGAGTATGAAACCAGCTGAAATATTTGCTTTTATGTATTTGTTATTCTTCCACTAGGAAGCACATTGAATAAATCCATTCAGTCTACAGTAGAATTGCTTTGTCATGAGGTTTCCTGAGAATTGGTCCATGTATCCCAATCACAACATGTGTGAAATACCCATGTAT
>NW_020329445.1:0-10341 GCF_001858045.2 Oreochromis niloticus | reverse complement strand
GAGGAGGGGCGACTCTTCATGCCAATTGTATTGACAGCAATGAGAAAGGGAGTCTTCTGCTCACTTGATTTAATTAAATATAAACAGACTGGCGACCTGTGCCCCACGTCTTCCCCTATGGCACCTCAGATACGCTCCATCCCCTGTGACCCTGATGAGGATAAGCAGAAGAGAATGGATGAATGCCAAATGACCTCAGTCAACTTTTTGGATGAGTTTTTTTCCACTTCCCAGTTTCAGTCTTTTTCAGCAGTGTTCATGTTTTAAATCATGGTTTCATTAAAACAGTAAAAAAAAGGAACCCCTTTTCAACAGTGCTTGACTATTTATACAATTTAAATGTATTCTAACTTCACAACACTTTATTTATTCTGGCCTTGGTCTCTTCAGATTTGTAGAACCAACCCTGAGATTAAACAAAACAAAACAAAACACAAGTGCCAATTAATCAGAACTTGTTTATTTCGTTATGATGAGCATTATTATACATTATACCCATGCAAACAATACCGAATCAAATGTTTTATACTCTTAAGTGTTACAAATAACAAAGAACTGAAGAAAACATTACATGTTATAAAGGACTTTGCAACAATGACATACAAAATCTATTTGTAATCATACTTATGGAGAGGACTTGACCGTTTTTACACATAATTCAGAAAATAATCAGTGTTTTAATGAATGCAAAGTGATTTGAATGTGTACCCACCACCAAAGTCAAATGAGGATTAAACACGATGACTATCTGCCCCAAACTGTATAACAGTTTGGGGCTGTAACTCTTAAGTGTATGATATGTCCCCCTTTATTACCTGTTGCAATAATTTAAAGAATGTTATCACCTGATCTGATACTCGATTAAGGATAAGCTACAGCATTTCCATAGTGTGCCCCACCCAGAATGCATTTCTCACTGTGGAGATGGTTGGTATTTGTTACAGGTGGGTCCAGTCAGGTGACGGTCACACGTCAGAGTGTAGTTGACAAAAACAGTGCCGCCTCTCTGAAGGGAGCATCTGATTGTGTTTGTACCTTGAGTCAGGTAGTTCACACATGATCCTAGCCAATCATCAAACCACGCATCTTTGTCCCAGACTTCAATCCTCAGAGGACTGCTTGTTTTCACCTTTAAAAAAAAAAAAAAAAAAAAGTGAGCCAAAGTTAAAGTAGCATACAGTATAATGATGCGTGTTGTGTCCATTTATTGTTTCAACAATAATTAAAAAGGAAAAAAACAGCATTTCAGGTGTGTTTCATATAATAATTTAATATTTGTTGGAGTGTCATTAAAGTCATGTCTTTAATATACAGATATAACAGGGTTTTGTTTTTTTTTTCAAATAAGGAAATTATTCTAAATTGTTTCATCTTTGTTTGTTTTTTTCAAATGTCCATGCTTTTACTTTTTGTTGGGGATACAAAATTAGGTAAAAGTGTTTTGTACTGACTTTTCCAGACGGTAATAGGTGATCCAGGGGGGAGTTAGATCGGATCACATTGTCTGGTACCTAGGGTAGTCATAGTAGATCTTCACATATCTGTGAAATGGTAAAAGAAATGGAGAAAAAATTACTGTATACATGTCTATGATTGGTCTTTCCTTTGAAGCTTATCTGTTCACTACTCACCCCTCAGTCTTGCCCCAAAAATCTCCTTTCAGACCAAAGGCTTGATCATGGTTATCGTCACTGTTCCCCTCTGAGTCTCTTTAGGACAACACTTGGAATCCAGGTCGGGACCCTGCTGCTACAGGAAGATTGTGTATTGTTTGATCTACTGATGGCGTTATCTTTTAAGTACTGCTCTATGGCAGCCTTCAGTCCTGCTTTTTGTGCTGACTGTTGCACCAGGTCATGCAGTGGTCTTAGGGAGTAGCAAACTACATCAGGCTGATCCTTGAGGGTTTTTAGCCAATTCTGGTAGCCCAGGGAGTCATTTCTGGTGAGTGAAAACTCCCCAGTCCAGCCTCTGCCTCCCACCACTTCTGAATAATGACTGTGGAGACCAGAGCTGTACAAGGCAGAGGTACTGTGGGTGTCTATAATTCATTATGATTCAGACTGGACAAGCAGGTACATGTAGACGTGACTCGCCTGAACTGCGCTCCAAGATCAACCTGAAGAACATTAATATTTGAAAAAAATTCATACACTTCTGAATATTAAAAAATAAAAAAGTGATGTGTATATTAATGTTATTACCTGGTGAATATAGTGTGTCCGTATGTGTCTATGAGGCGTCTGTACTGGGCTCTGGTTGCATAGCTGCAGGTAGCTGGCAGTCTGGCCAAATCTCTACTGAACTCAGCACTGAGAGGAGGGCTGTTGGACACACGGTAACTAAACACAAAAAAATACATTATAATTAAACATCAAACATAAAAACTGTTGTGTTGCAGGAGTGTTCAAAGTCTCTAATGTTTACAGGTGACTTTATGTGTGCTGAAGGTGTAGCGGTCCTCTCTGCTTTGGGCTGTAGCAAAGGTGTATGCCTTAGATTTGGTTCCTCCAATCTCCAAGTTGCTGAACTTCTTAAATCCAGTCCAACCTAACAAAAATAAAAGCATGAGCTGCTTCCACGAAACATAAAGCATTCCAATCGCTGACAGCTGTACTTTTACATTAAGTGCTAAAAGTACATTTTAGCATGATAATCTAATCTGATACCTGCTAAATATTAACTTATTACACTGCCTTTGCAATTATCATGCTAACTCACTTTATCTTTCTTTGCTTTGCATGATTTATTCCTGACATGTCTCACAAATCTAGCTGCACCACATGACTATTCTGGGCTTTAGACCAGATTTATAAGAATATCACCACTAATTTGTTGGGTTATTGGAGCAGCTCATGGTCTCCTTTTCACCAGTTTGGATTAATTTAGTCTTGTTATGTTTTTACTTGAACTGTGATTGTCAGTAAGTGAATTATAGGGTCACATTGAATTAACATGATCACTCACCTGTTGTTCAACCTATTTGCAGTGGGCCTTAAAGGTACCTTTAATTGAGAGCAGCTACAAAGCTTGCTACCATAGAGAGTATAAAAGATTGACATAGCTATTGTGATGTCACATCCTGGTTTCTGAGGACTCCTTTTGAATCAGAAACCTTAGAGTTGAGCATTTAGTTGCAAAATAGACAAATGTAATGAGGAACCGTGTGCCTGACTGTAAACCAGACATTCTGCGACTGATTTGTGATTGCAAGTTGTTGGCCAGTGAGTGTGTAGTTTCATTCCATGGATAATCCTCTATTTTAAGGTACAGTATGGCCAAGAGTTACAAAGTAGACTTACTTTCTTTTTATTATTATTATCATTAAATGTGACAAAAAATGAGTGACTGAGCAGATAAACTCAACAGAAAAGTATTTACAGAGGTGAAGAAATAGAAACCCATTTTCCCATAGACTTCTACATTACCACTTCAACAACTGCTATCACCATCTACTGTTCCTTCAGATAGAATGTAGGTTCAATGTATTGCTTCATTTTTTTAACAAGGAAATTATGTCCATGTTTATATTTACATTACATTACAGTGCAGGGTGTGTGCATGTTATTGCAGGTGATTCTTTCTTACTTTGAACTGTGTATTAAAGCAAGCATGGGGTTGATCTTCCTCAGTAAAGGGAAGCACGTATATATGATGTTTGTAGGGCTCTACTGTAGTTGCCTGGTTATTTTGCTTCATTTTGTTCTTTTATATATTGTCCTTATAATGTTCAGTCATGGGACCCTCTTTTAAACATGGAGCTAGGAATGATTACAGGACTACATCAACAGTTTGCATAATAATAATATGATTTGCATGTTTCACTCAACATTAATGTTTCCTACCTTCCAGTCGATGCTGTTCTGGTTGGTGTATGCTGCGACCAGTGAGCTGTAGAGAAATTATTTTGTTTAATCCCCAAAATATTCCAGGAGGAAATAAATGCATTTTCAATTATTAAATATTCAACACCATTCGGTTTGATAAATGAATTCATGTAGGAGGTGTGAGTGTTATGATGCCTATAAGTGAAGCATATATGAAACATGTCAGGGCACATTGAGTTTTTAAGTCCTAGAATACCTGAGAGGTGTGTTCACTGTCCTCGAGATGAAAACTGCAGCGGCTGAACGCACGCCAGTCCAAAGCAGAGACTGGTAGCTGAAAATATCACCAGTGTTAGCATGTTAATGGTACGTCAAACTAATTTGTTGATGTTTATTTATTAGTTTAGTTACTTTCTGCAGTTTGTAGCCTTGTTGAGGATTGAGGCAGAGTTTACAGGTGTCACTCGAATTGAGGTAGGTCTTCACATCAATCACATAAGCTCCTTTTCGCTTAAGTGTAAGAACATCAAAGCCCTCCCCTGCCAGGTTGTAGCCAGGCACAAAGGGGGCAGACATACACTGGCTCCGGGTCCCAGTCTGACAGGAGAGAACAGGGAGTGGCACAACAGAAAGAGGAGGAGAAGGCTCAGGTAGAGAGTGGTGGGAGTTCAAAAGGAGAGCATGGCTGGAGTCAAAGAGAGAGAGAAAAGGAAAGCAGTCAGTTTAATTTAAGCTTAATGTAGTGTGTCAAAGAAAAACTGCAAAAAATATTTTATATTTTTGGGGGGTTTTTGTTTGATTTTTTTTATGCATTTGAATGAGTCATCTCTCTTAAGTAGATATGACCAGAATATGCAGATTGTTTTGTCAATATAACACCATGGTATCATAATATTTAGGGTGGCTTCTAATAATTACTGTCCTTATCAATTAATATGCTACTTGTTTTTTCTTTTTTTTCCCTTTTTATGGGAAAAATCACAAACATAAAAATACTCAGACTAATGCATTCCATGTTGAAAGGGTCCATCTGTCTTTGAGGTGCTTGTTTTATCAGATCAACAGCTCAAAAAGCAATGTCTGTGATATTTCTTTACCTGTGCTAACAAATCACAGTGATACAATCTCAGCTGTTTGGGATTGGTTGGTTTGCACCAATGTTTAATGTGTTTCTGCCAGCTATATTTTTATATTTCACACAAAATCTGTAATTTAAATAAATGCATTCAATTAATTCATTCAGTCTGATGTGGCAAAAAAATCAGTGGGAGGTTTCACAAGTTCACTATAAATGATACAACATTCATTTAAACTCTTCATTGATTTGGTCTAAAAGATGTGTTAATTTTTATTTTTTTAAAGCCCATTAGATTACCTGTTCAGACCTCAGCAGTGAATGTGTCAAGAGATGGAGATGATGACGGTATCATCTGAGGATGTGGGATCACTGTTAAGGCAACAGCACTTTTATACTGTATCCAAGGTCATGTGACCTACACTCAGTAGTTTTGGGGTTTTTTTGGTTTGTTTGTTTTGTTTTGTTTTAGATAAAGCATGGATGCTGAGAAATTGTAAATGTAATGAATACAAAATATTTGTGATATTGGAGTTCTGAAAAATCATGCTTTATAACGTTAAAAGGCAAGGCAAAGCAAGGCAAGTTTATTTATATAGCACAATTCAACAACAAGGTGATTCTTCAACCTGGATTTAAATAAACTGAGTGTTTCAGCTGATCTGAGGCTTTCTGGGAGTTTGTTCCAGATATATGGAGCATAAAAGCTGAATGCAGCTTCTCCGTGTCTGGTTCTGACTCTGGGAACTGATAAAGACCGGATCCAGATGACCTGGGGATCTGGAAGGTTCATACTGGGTCAGGAGGTCACTGATGTATTTTGGTCCTAAACCATTCAGAGCTTTATAGACCAGCATCAGAACTTTAAAGTCTATCCTCTGACGGACAGGCAGCCAGTGTAAAGACCTCAGAGCTGGACTGATGTGGTCCACTTTTTTGGTCTTAGTGAGGACTCGAGCAGCAGAGTTCTGAATGAGCTGTAGTTGTCTGACTGATTTTTTAGGTAGACCTGTAAAGATGCTGTTACATAATCAAGCCTACTAAAGATGAATGCATGGACTAGTTTTTCCAGGTCCTGTTGAGACATCAGATCTTTTATCCTTGAATATTCTTGAGGTGATAGTAAGCTGATTTGTTATTGTCTTAATGTGTTTTCTAAGTTTAGGTCTGCATCCATCACTACACCCAAATTTCTCACCTGGTTGTGGTTTTTAGGTGTATAGATTGAAGTTCTCTGGTGACCTGTAATCGTTTTTCTTTGGCTCCAAAGACTATTACTTCAGTTTTTTTTTGTTTAGCTGGAGAAAATTGTGGCACAACCAGTCATTAATTTCCTCAATGCATTTACCAAGAGCCTGTACAGGGCCTCGGTCTCCTGGTGACATTGTGATATATATTTGTGTGTCATCTGCATAGCTATGATAGTTTATTTTGTTGTTCTTTATAATCTGTGCCAGTGGGAGCATGTAAATGTTAAACAGAAGGGGTCCCAAGATGGAACCTTGGGGAACTCCACATGTGATACTTGTCTGCTCAGATGTGAAGTTACCTATTGATACAAAGTATTTCCTGTTTTCTAAGTATGTTTTGAACCAGTTTAGTACAGTCCTGAAAGACCTGCCCAGTTCTCCAGTCGTTTGAGTAATATGTTGTGGTCAACTGTATCAAATGCTGCACTGAGATCCAGTAAAACTAAGACTGACATTTTTCCACTGTCTGTATTCAGACATATGTCATTAAACACTTTGGTCAGAGTGGTTTCAGTGCTGTGGTTCTGTCTAAAACCTGACTGGAAGGCATCATAGCAGTTATTCTGTTTAAGAAGTAATTGAGCTGTTGAGAAACTGCTTTTTCAATGATCTTACTTAAAAATGGGAGATTTGAGATCGGCCTGTAGTTGTTCATTTGTGTCTTGTCAAGATTGTCTTTTTCAGTATAGGTTTAATTACAGCAGTTTTTAGTGATTCTGGAAACACACCTGACATTAAAGAAAAGTTGACGATCTGTAACAGGTCTGACTCCAAAGTCTTTGAGACCTTTTTGAAAAAACTTGTTGGCAGGACATCTAAACAGCAAGAGGAGGAGTTCAGTTGACCTAAGATGTCCTCCAGGTCTTTGCTGTTAATAGGGTGAAACTGTTTCATGGTGTTTAAACAGTTTTTCGGTGGACACAGTACATATCTGATCTGCTGTTGATGTACCAATTGCTTGTCTAATCTTTTGGATTTTTTCTGTGAAGAATTTGGCAAAGTCATTGCAGGCCATGGTGAATGAAGTTCAGCTGCCACTGACACAGGAGGGTTTGTTAGCCTGTCAACTGTAGAAAATAAGACCCGAGCATTATGACTGTTTTTGGTGATGATGTCAGAGAAGTAGGACCTCCTTGCACTCCTCAGTTGTAAATTATAATTGTGAAGTTTCTCTTTATAGATGTCATAATGAACCTGGAGGTTTGTTTTTCTCCATCTGCGCTCAGCTTTCCTACACTCTCTTTTTCATTTTTCACCAGTGTGGAGTTTCTCCATGGAGACTTTTTCCTTCCAGAGATAACCTTCACCTTAATGGGAGCAATAGTGTCCATTACATTTAACATTTTAGCATTGAAGCTATTGACGAGCTCATTGACTGAACCTCTGGACAGGTCAGGTGTTAATGGGAAGACCTGGTTAAAGATCTCACTACTGTGTTCAGTTATACACCGTTTTGTGATCACTGCTGTTGATATATTTGTGTGGGCTGAATTTTACTTTCAAAGAAAACACAGTAATGATCAGACAGGCCCACATCAGACACAGTAACGTTTGAAATGCTCAGGCCCTTGGAGATCAGTAGGTCAAGAGTGTGTCCTCTATTATGTGTGGCCTCTGTTACATGCTGAGTCAGCCCAAAGTTGCCCAGAGTGTTACTCAGGTCTTTAGTCCCTTTGTCCTGAGGGTTGTCCACATGGATGTTAAAATCCCCAACAATAATTACACAGTCGAAATCAACACAGATCACAGACAGCAGTTCACTGAGGTCATTAAAAAAGTCTGTGCAGTATTTGGGAGGCCTGTAAACATTAAGAAACACAACTTTGGATGGGGCCTTCAGCTGTAAAGCCACATATTCAAAAGACTGAAAACTCCAGGAGATAGCTGCTTACATTGAAATGATTCATTAAATAAGACAGCAACCCCTCCTCCTCTCCTGCTCACCCTGGCCTCACTGATAAAACTGTAGTTAGGAGGGGTCGACTCGATGAGAACAGCTCCACTGTTACTTTGGTCCAACCAAGTTTCAGTTAAAAACATAAAATCAAGGCTGTGCTCAGTGATTAAATCATTAATTAAAAATGTTTTCCCAGCTAAAGATCTAACGTTTAATAAAGCCAACTTAAGTGTTTTAGAGGTATTATTTGCCCCCTGTGTTTGGGAGCAGTCTGTGGCACACAAGGTATGTTTACTATATTTAAAGATCTTTTAGAGTGCAGCTCTCTGTGTTTTGACCAGGCCACATGTCTCCTTCTGTCACTGAAAGTACAGAAATTTTAAAACCTTCTAGTAAACAGGGTCCCAGCTTCTCCTGGGAAAAGTCACCACTGCCATAATCTCGCAGCCCGGACCCTCCACACATCACACATCAGACTGCGGAGACAGAGCATGAAGGTGATAAGGAGGAACTAAGGGGGCGAGGCTGGGCAATGTAACTTCGATTGCCCTGTTGAGGGCGGGGCTCGATGGCGAACCTTTGGCTGCTCTGGTGGGGGATTTATGGGGGACAAAAAGGGATTGGGCCGGGGGTAGATCTGAGCCCAGCATTGACCCGCTCCATCATCTCCTCAGTGAATTTCAGGTGTGGGGAGGGGGAGAAAGGGAGGGGGAGATGGCCTGTCAGGGGTTTGGGGACTGGGAAGGTCGTGGTCCCTAGATAACAAGAATTATCTGCCTCTGCAAACTGACAGTAAAGAAAAAACAAGAACTCTATTGTCAAAGAGCTGGAACGCCCCTCCTATGAGAAAAAGAGTCATTTAAAATTCACCTGAAGCAATAGATCAGCTAAACTCCTGACATTCAAATGACACACAGGAAATGTAACAGTTGAACAGGTTAAACACCACTGCTGTGTTGACTTCTGGCATCTTTCTCTCTTTTTTAACTTTCCATATCATGATAGCTACAAATTATGTGACTATCTAATAATTTTGCTACTGTATTAGTTATACAATAACAATGCAACATATAAATTTAGTATGTTCCATCTGCAGGTCATATATCTTTCTGATGACTGAAACCAGCCCATTAAAGTCATTATGCAATGTGCTGTTTATAAGATTGGGAAACCTGCAGTCAGCTGAGACTGAAGAAGTCACTTGGATGAGTGACGAAACGTTTCTCCCACAAAACGCTACGTCCAGATGAACAGAATCAACTTTTGGAGATTTACTTACCTGGATGACTGAGCATGCATCAAGACATCATAACAAGAACATTATACCACATAACAAGTGGTTTCTAATGGTCGGTTCAACTTGCGTAAGGACTTGCAGAAATTTAAGTAATGGGATTAAAAGATACAACTTGTCGCACAGTCAGTGTTATCAAGCTGAGGATAGTTCAATGTTCAATAAGCCTTTTTCTTTATCTTTCAGAATTATTGCAATAGTGCTGATACACAAGGCCAGTATGAGTATGAAACCAGCTGAAATATTTGCTTTTATGTATTTGTTATTCTTCCACTAGGAAGCACATTGAATAAATCCATTCAGTCTACAGTAGAATTGCTTGTCATGAGGTTTCCTGAGAATTGGTCCATGTATCCCAATCACAACATGTGTGAAATACCCATGTATGTTTGTACACTGGAAATTAACAAAAGGTTAATTGAGCTAATTTACTTCATGACACACAGGGATATTGTATTCAATTCAATTCAATTCAATTTTATTTATATAGCGCAAATCACAACAAAAGTCGCCTCAAGGCGGCTTTATATTGTACAGTAGATAGCACAATAATAAATACAGAGAAAAACCCAACAATCACCCCCTATGAGCAAGCACTTTGGCGACAGTGGGAAGGAAAAACTCCCTTTAACAGGAAGAAACCTCCGGCAGAACCAGGCTCAGGGAGGGGCGGCCATCTGCTGCGACCGGTTGGGGTGAAGAAGAAAAACGGATAAAGACATGCTGTGGAAGAGAGACAGAGATTAATAACAGATATGATTCGATGCAGAGAGGTCTATTACACATAGTGAGTGAGAAAGGTGACTGGAAGGAAAAACTCAATGCATCATGGAATCCCGGCAGCCTACGTCTATTGCAGCATAACTAAGGGAGGATTCAGGGTCACCTGTCCAGCCCTAACTATATGCTTTAGCAAAAAGGAAAGTTTAAGCCTAATCTTGAAAGTAGAGATAGTGTCTGTCTCCTTGAATCCAAACTGGAAGTGGTTCCACAGAAGA
>NW_020329444.1:0-48181 GCF_001858045.2 Oreochromis niloticus | reverse complement strand
TTCCTTGATCATTAATATGCAAATTATCATGACCATTGATCAACAACCACTGATCAAAACTCATTGTACTGTAAACCTACGCATACGGATCAGTATTTAAGGTTTGACTCTCATCATCCACTGGAGCATAAACTGGGTGTCATCGGGATGCTACAACACAGAGCGAACGCCATTCCCACAGACACAGCGGCCAGGGAAGCAGAAGAATATCAATCAAGAAGGCCCGGAGTAAATGTGGTTATCCCAGCTGGACATTTGTCAAAGCTGGGAAGGCGCTTACAGAAAGCTCCAGCCGTTCCAGGAGAGAAGGACAACCGTGGATTGTTGATCAACCACTGACAATTTGCATATTAATGATCAAGGAACTGACCTATTTTTCGACCATAGGTACACCGGATTATAAGGCGCATTAAGCGAAACAAAAGAGTCAGACAAGTCAAACTTTACTCAACTCATTCTTCTTGCTTCCTCCACTTCCGTACCATTGATTCATTATTGTTGAATTCTCTGGCAGCAGCTCTATTCCCATGTTGTTGCAGTATATTAATGACTAACCTCAGTATTGTGGATGGATTATCTCAGTTGTTCTCCTGACTCAAGTTTGGTCCGTTTACAGCATCCTGCCCTTCACTTTGTTTATGTTATACTAACATAGCTGTGTTGCTAGCGATCACGTAGCACATCATTATATACCAGCTAGTCCAACTTCAGTAACCCTACAAAGTCACTGCTGTTTAGTTTTCTGTCTTCATTTATGTTGGAAGTGATAGCAGAGCTGTACATTTTCAATCTCTGTGTCAGAACATGCTATATCATGTTTAGGTGGAAACTAGTGAGCCAACTTCCTGCTAACTTCTAACTCTGTTAAACTTAATAAATTCTGTTTTCATGGATGCCTGGATGTTAAACCTAATTGTTACACCTGGTGAAGCAGCAACACTGATCATTTTATTAAAGATGAAAGAATTTAGACAGTTTTTAACTCTCAGTGATGCCGCAGTGTTTGTTTGACTTTGGGACCTGAAGCTGATAGACTTTGGACCCTGATTACTGCGCGAGGCTCCTGACTACGGCAGCCGTAATGCTACGACAATCCATCAAGCAGTGCGACTTCGAAGCTTACCAAAGTCGTTCTAAAACATTCTTTGACAGATTTTTGAGAGCCGTGTACCACATAAAATCGGTTCAAGGTCAGTAACCAAAATTCATATATAAGGCGCACCGGATATAACGAATAAGGAACAAGGAAAATTAAAGGATTTTAAGTGCGCCTTATAGTGTGGAAAATACGGTCTGTAAGTCATAAATAGTTACAATTGTTGACTTTCTGGCCCTGTCACATCCCAGTAAGACAGGATGATCGAAAAAAATGAATTGCATTATTTATTATTTTTATTACATTTATTGCATATAATCAGTGTTGGGTAAGTTACTTTAAAAAAGTAATTAATTACTAATTACTTAGTCAATATTGTATTTAAAATACTTATCTAATTACTGTGTCAGAAAAGTAACTTAATTACTAAATAAGTAATTTAACTAAATACTTCTTAAAAATCCCTATAAACCTTGAGTGGGCAAACAATAGAAACTAAACTCTTTAAATAATAAATAATTTTTTTTAAAGGTACGTAGACTCTACAGTACGCAGCGGTAGTATCTCTTCCACAATGTAGCCTGCAATCATTTTTTAAGCTCACCTTCAGACGCTTTCTGTGCTGCTGAAGTAAAATCAAGTTTTGCCTGCTTAGCAGGAGTTGCCGCGGTGTTATCCATGGATGATGAACAAGGATCACTCAGAAGTGTTCGTCTATGCTCTCGTGTCAGGCGCTTCAGTAGATTACTCGTGCTATTAACAGCAGCCGATAGTTTTTTCTCCCCAGGACATAGCTTACATATTACTGTAATATTCTTGTCTGCTTGTTTCAGAAAAGTGAAGAGACGGGAATATGTCCACTTCATAAAAACAGACGACACGCTTTAGAATACGACTATGCAGCAAACTGGTGCGAAATGACGTGCAGCTGCACTACAGCGATGTTAAAGCAGCAGAGTTTACTTCTACGTTTAGAAGATAAATTATTGAAATTAAATAATGATATTCAGCGAGTTTAATTATTTTACAATGTAACGCAAGTACATTGTAAGTAACTGTAATTAAAATACCTAAAAATGAACAGTAATTAGTTACTCTACTTTTTCAGTGGAAAAGTAATTTAATTACGGTAACGCATTACTTAGTAACGCATTACACCCAACACTGCATATAATACACACAGTTAAACATTTGAACACACTCATCCATGTAATTCATGAATTAATTAGAGGTCTTATGTGAATTACAGTCATTTACGGGTTTCACATACATTTTTAATAACTGAAACTAGACTCACAAATTAGTAGGAATACAAAACAGCCGATGTAATGGGTTCGGATTTATAAATTTATATTTATAATTTTAATCTGTTGAAACCCCCAAAAATATGATTTTTTAATTATTTTTTTTTTAAATCAAGCAATATTAGGATATAATAAACCACAAATTTATATGAATACAAATAAGTGACTAAACTCTAACAAATATAAAAGAACAAGTGGAATATTGTTATGTCTTATTGGTAGAAAAATCAATGCATAAACTAATAAGTATCACATTCATCTTTACAGTCCATTAGAGCAACAGAACTGTTATGAAGAAAAACATACAAAATATATTTCTTATTTTGCAGATGGTTTGTAACGATCACACCGGTCTCCAGCCAGATGAGGGTCACATGTCAGAGTGTACCGGACCTCAAAACCGCCTCTTTTAGCTCGACAGGTAAATGTGTGTGTCCCCTGCTGAAGATACTTGAAACATGATCCCAGACGGTCATCACGCCATATATCCTTGTCCCAGACTTCAACCTTCAAACCCAAGTGTGTGTCCACCTTCATGAGAAATTAATCAAACAAGATTTAATATAGTTTTATCCGACCAATGTTAATTTAGCACTAGTGAAAGATAACAAAAGGGAGAACAATGAAATAGGACGAATTCATAAACCATTTGTACATACTTAATAAGAGCAGCATTTAAAATTGGCCCATAGGAGTCATAAACTGTGTTAAAGACACAGTGGTGGATTCGAGGGAGATTCATTATTGGAATCAATTTAAAGAATCGCTCTGTGAATATGAATGTGCATATATGTATATGATATGTTTGCTAACCACTACCTAGCTAACATTACTTCTTCCAAGTCAAGTAACATACATGGTATTTGTCATTACAATGGTTCTAAAGCTCCAAACCACTACAACTTAAAAACAGAAGTTTAGTAGAAGAGTCTGATTATTTGGATTGATGTAAGGTAATGCTTTTGCATTTTTTAGGTATTAGCTAAACTATGGCTTTGTGTGGTATATTGTGCCAAAAAACAAAACAAACAAGAACAAAACAAAAAAAGCATAGTAAACTGTTGATAGGCTTCAGGTTTGAAAAGTAAATCAACTCTGCTGACTGTGGGGCCAAACCATTTATCATGATTTATAATGAGGGTTTACTGACCTTGCCTAAATCATAATTCGCATTCACCGGGGATTGTTTGACCGAATCAACGAGTCCTCCGATAGAAGGAACCAAACCACATTTTAGCATAGCTGTGATCAGAAGAAAAGAAAGAAGAGCAACATAAGAATTATTAAGTCTGCTTGATATACCACACCAGACAGATCTTAATAGACAGAGTCTATTCACCCCTCAGGTTTTTCCCAACTGGATCTCCTTTCAAATTCCAGGCTCGCACAATGGAACCTTAGCGTCCCCCTCCAGGCTTGCAGAGGACAGCAGTTGGAAGCCAGATTAGGAATGTGCCACCCACAGTTTGGCTCATTGGCGACGTTCTCACAGCGTTATCTTCCAAGTACTCCTCTATGGCAACTTTCATCCCTGTCTTTGCGTGCCATTTGTCATCAGGGCTATAGATTGGCCGAAGGGAGTAGGAAACAACATCTGGGTGATCCTTCAGGGTGCTCAGCCAGTTAGAAAGCCGAGGGAGTCATTCTGGGTGAGTGCAAACTCCCAACCAACCATTGCCTCCTACCACCTCTGTGTATGTTGGTGGAGACCAGTGCTGTCATAAACGAGAGACCCTGGTTTTGTAGGACCTGTTGCAAGACTGTCTGTTACTGGATAATTTGAATTTTCCCAAGCCGACAGAGAAACCCAGCGATAAACAGGAGTAGACCTGCAGGACAGGAAGGGAAACAAAATGTCAGTGTGTATCAAGGGCATTTTCTCTGCATAGTAGCTGTACTATAAATATATACAGTGGTGTGAAATTTTTTTTGCCCCTTCCTGATTTCCTTTTTTTTGCATGTTTGTCACACTAATATTTCAGATAATGAAAGAATTAAATATTAGTTAGAGATAACAAAATAAACGCAAAATGCATTTTCTAAATGAAGCTGTTTATTATTAAGGGGAAAAAACTTGCAGGAACCTGTATGAGAAAGTGATTTTCCCCTAAACCCAATGACTGGTCGGGCCACCCTTAGCAGCAACAACTGCAATCAAGGGTTTGCATAACTGCCAATGAGTCTTTTACAACGCTGTGAATAATTTTGGCCCACTCAGAATTGTTGTAATTCAGCCACAAATCCAGCCATTCAGGTTTGAAATTTTTTAAGGTCATCGCACAGCATTTCAATCAGATTCAGGTCAGCCTTTGACTGGGCCACTCCAGTCTTCAGTTTGTTTTTGTTTTAAGCCATTCAGAGGTGGACTTGCTGGAGTGTTTGGATCATTGTCCTGCTGCAGAACCCTCAAGTCTGCTTCAGCTTGAGGTCACGAAAAGATGACCAGACTGTCTCCTTCAGCATGTTTTGGTAGACAGCAGAATCATGGTTCCAACTATCACAGCAAGTCTTCCAGGTCCTAAGGCAGCAACACAGTCCCAGACTATCAATACCACCACAATGTTTTACTGCTGGTGTGATGTTCTTTTCATGAAATGCCGTGTTAGTTTATATCAGATGTAACAGGACTCCAGCCTTCCAACAAGTTCAGCTTTTATCTCATTAGTCACAGAGTATTTTTCCCAAAGTCTTGGGGATCATGAAGATGTTTTTTGGCAAATGTGAGCCTTTATGTTCTGTTTGTTCAGACGTGGTTTTCTCCTTGAACTTTCCCATGAATGTCATTTTTGCCCAGTCTCTTCTTATTGTTGAATCATGAACACAGACCTTAACTGAACATATGAAGCTACAGTTCGTTAATGTTGGTCTGGGGGTCTTTGTGATCTCCTGGATGAATTGTCGATGTGCTCTTGGAGTCATTTGTCGGCCGGTCACTCCTGGGAAGCCTCACCACTGTTCAGGTTTTCAGTTGATGTATGATTGCTCTCACTGTGGTTCACTGAAGTCCAAAGCCTTAGAAATGGCTTTGTAACTCTTTCCTGACTGTTAGAGGCAGTGACTTGTTTCTCAAGTACTTATTTAGATTGTGGCATGATGTCTTGGCTTTTTGAGATGCTTTAGCTTGCTTCATTTGTCAGACAGGTTCTATTTAAGTGATTTCTTGATTCAACAGGTCTGCCAGTAATCATGCCTGAGTGTGTTTAGTTAACCTGAACTCAGCTTTTCAAAAAGTGTGGTTTATCACAGTAACACTGATTTAACAAGAGGGACATTTAATTCCCACACAGGACTAGATAGGTTTGGATAACTTTGCTCCCTTAATCAATAAAATCATCATTTAAAAACTGCATTTTGTATTTACACACACAGACACATTTTGTGAAGATTTTGCGAGCTTTCTGATCACGTCATTTCATAAACATGTCAAGCTGTTGTATTAAAACCAAATTAAATCATGCATATGCTCTTCTCTTAACAAACACACAAGCAGTCTTGTGGAGACACAAGATGATGACATTATAAATGAAGATGACAGAGTGTATGAAGGACTGTCAAACCAGTTTTGAAAGATTAGAGAAAATAGGTGTTTACATCCAGACTCAGATTTTTTTTAAAATCCAGTTCATCAAGATGTGTGCCACATGTATGTCAATTTTAACTCTAAAGACTGTTGTACTTACTTCTCTGTTTTCTACTGTCTTGTGTAAAGTCAACCTGTTGAGCATTAATCTAAGTTTTGGCAGCATTATGTAATGTTATGTCTCAAAAAGTGGGTTAACTTCTGAAAATTAGCCCTGTGTTAGGCTGGCAACCTGTCCAGGGTGAACCCCGTCTCTTACCCTATGATAGCTGCGACTCTTATAAGGATAAGTGGAAGAGAACGGAAGGATGGATGGACAGAAAATTATGGTGACGAAATATGTAGGCTACAAATTATGTCACTAAGATATTAATCATATCTTTATTGATTGAATACTTGATTACAGGATCAGTAAGCAGAGTCTGGACTAAAGAAAAACTGAAGTTTCTAATAACTAAGATAATACTGGACTGTAGAGGTTTACGTAAAACAATGTAAAAACAACAATAAAAAAATCATTGGCATTATTGTTCAGTATGGCACAACTTTAAAAGGTTTCTTTTGGTCTTCATGACAGAGGTACTGCCCTGTATGTGTAGAAATATGTAGTCTGACGCAGGCACATGAGCTTTATGCTCGCACTCAACACACTATACAGAGTGCATGTCTCGCTCTGAAAACCCAAACACACGGTTTTAGACGCAAATTTCAACTTTAAGCCTAATTTACCAACCCCAAATTAACCCAGACAGTCTAGAGGCACTACAGCGGGCCAACGAACTCAGCTCGGAATCTAACCGGCGAAAGAGCTTGGCCCACTCTCATACAGGCTGTCAACTGTGGCGAATTTAACTACTCGATCTCGAGACGCGACCTCTCGCGGTTTCACATACACACACACAGCCTAGAGGCGCTGCACGGGCTCGCCCCCTCTGCACGGAATCTAGCCAGCGGAGAAACTTGGGCGGCCCCCTTTCGTGCAGGCCTTTCAACTGTGGCAGGGATCCCAAACCCTGACTGGTTCTTTAGGATGTCCTCAGTTCCCAGGTTACCACCCTAGCCCTCCTTCCCATGGGTCTCGCCCTCGCATCAGCGAGCGAGTGGGGCAGCCAAGCCCAGAACAATTAGTCTTATTCTTACACTTTCAGTCGCTATTGTTGAGATAAAATTATTTGAAGTGCCTCAATAATGCTGTGCTTTTATTAATAAGTGTTTTAAAGTACCTCATTTGAGGAGAGTCCATTCAGTGAGGACAGACAGGTTCGTGCAGCTGTGACTCGCCTCAGTCGACCACCAAGGTGAACCTGTAATGTGGAGCAAAGTTGTTGTTATAAATCATTTTTTTGAAGAAATATAATAATAATAAGGAATAATGAGCAAATTCACAGCGTGTGCTTTAACCTGGCGGATGTAGTGTGTGCCGTAGGTGTGTATAAGCTCACTGTACTGAGCTCTGGTGGAGCTGTTGTAGAAATGTGGTAGCTTGGCTAAATCCTTACTGAACTCAGAGCTGAGAGACGGACTGTTTGATACTCGGTAACTGGACACAAAGAGACAGATTAGTAAATGATCTCAACAGAAGCTTTTCAAACAAAGATTGCAAGATAACCCGAATTTATATGACTATTCTGAGTTATTCACAGCCTACCTGTATGGTTGCAGGTGACCCTGTGTGTGCTGAAGGTGTGGCGGTCCTCTGCGGCCCTTTTGATGCAAGTTATACACAGCGGATTGCTTTCCTCCCACAAACATCCCTAAATCTAGGCCAGTCTGTTATGAAAGATGAGAAAAAGAATAATAAATTAGCCAAGAGCCAATAATGAGACATTATTTGATCTGTCTGTCCCAAATTACAGATCTTGATTTATGTTCAAACCTGGTCTCAGTTTCAAAGTGCAAAAAACATGTTGGTGGTGGGACAATGTACAATTTTCAAAAATATATATCTGAAAAAGTATTTAACATATGAAGTTAAAACTTCCTAATAATCCTAATAAGACTTAAGACCATATACTTTTTATCTAAATTGGAGATAATCAAGCAGAATATGAAAAAATATGATTTGAGATGGAATGACCTTTAATATAACCTTTTAGCAATATTATCTGAAATTAAACTACATAATGAGACACTAACATTACCTATCTGGCTGGTTAGCTATAACCAGTTAATGAAGCCATAATATTATTTGTGTAGTTTCGTACTTGGGTCTAATATGACATTGCTTGAGAATTTTATGTTGAAAGCTACATATTAATTGAGCTGCCACAGGTTTACCAGATGTCGTGGCCTTTGGTGGCAGTCTTATGAAATACTGCGAATACTCCACCAAGATTTGAACAAGTGCAGCTTGGTTTATTGTTGGATTTAGTTTGTTTTGCGCTGAGCTGGAGATAGTAAGTAGTTGTAGTAGTTGCTGTTTGGTGTTAACGACTTGTATTTGCGGATTTTTCTTTTTGTGTGTGAGTATTATTTCAGTCCCATTTTGTGAACTGTGTTAGTTGCAAAATATGTTTTGTTTGCCACAACCTGTGAATCAAATGAGGATTGTTTTATTTATTTATTTATTTTTATATTACTGCAGTGTTTAATATAGAAATGTTCTATTCAAAAAGATAGCAGTAGTAAACAAACAAATAAACAAACAATATCCAACCAAAGTATCTGCTTATATTGACACGTTTATCATTATTGTGGTCATACTAAAATATGTAAATTTTATGTAAATAACTGTTGTGAAATGTGCCCTACCTTCCAGTCAGTACTGTCCTGGGAGGTGTAGGTGTCAACCAGAGAGCTGTAAATATAATTCACAGTAAAGACTCACAGTTAAATTTCAAAGATGATTTCCATTATTTTAAACAGTTAGTATTTACAGATGAGGACCTGTTATTGTAATTAGATTTTCAGCTCCGAATAATATGATGAAGAGAATGAAGATAATTTATACACCAGAAAAGGTGTCTAACAATAAAAATCCTTTAATTTTGTCACTGCCAGAGACTGGACTAATCAGATGGAGATGTTTAGATAGCGAGTCAACAGTCACACAGCATTTAACCTTCTCTCAGTAAGACTCTAACTGTGAAGCAATCATAATAATATAACATAATAATGAGACTATACCTAACAGTGGAGTGGATGCTGCTGTAAATGTCGGCACTGCATCGGCTGAATGCACGCCAGTCCACTGCAGAGACTGGCAGCTGAAAATGAAGACAGATCATGAACATGTACACATAAAGTGTGTGCTACTGTTCAAATGGCTCTTTGTTGTTGCATCTTTAGTTACTTTTTGCAGCACGTTGCCTTGAAGCGGGTTGGAGCAGAGAGTACATGTTTCACTTGGGGTGAAGTAGGTATTCACATCAATCATATAGGCTCCCTTTCGTCGCAGAGTGACCACATCAAATCCCTCCCCCACCAGGTTGTGACCTGGTACAAAAGTTGCAGCCTTGCACTGGCTTTAGTTTCCAATCTGACAGGAAAGAACAGGGGAGTTGCAGGACAGAAAGAGAAGGAGGCTCAGGTAGAGAGGAGGTGGGGTTGAATAAGACAGCATAGCTGCAGTGAAAAAGACTGATATTTTGGAGAGAGAGAGAGAGATAAAGACATAAGTGATCATCATTTCAACAGCAGGTGATTCTCAGTAAAGTAAAGATCTCCAAATGTTTGCAAACATGCAGCCTCAGCTGATTGCAGGTTTCCCCGACCTTATAAACAGTACAGGACACAACAGTGTATGAATTAACGATTTGCATAATATTATAAGCTCGGGTAAACCTGCAGTCAGCTGAGATTGAAAAAGTCAGTTGGATGTGTGAGAAAATGTTTCTCCCACTGGATGAACAGAATCAACTCTCTGGGATTCCTTACCTGTATTTAAAACATGCATTAGATAGTTTGCTTTAAAACAAAAAAAAAATCTGGATACCTCTTTGGCAGTGTTTCCATGGCAGAGATTTCTGAAATTTGTTTTAATCATTTATTGACTCACTGCTCAAAAATGTAATTTTCCTTTGTCATTAAAATGTTGTGCACACACACAATTTTATGTGCAGTTTTTCTTTTGTAATATGGTGGAAAGTTAAAAACTTGATGATCATGACTGAACATGGTTTCAGTTCATAAACTGTATCTTGTGTGAGAAGCTGGAGTCATTAAAGTATTGTTAGTTGACTCAAGTCAGCCTTTTACCTGTTGACTTGACTCACATGTAAAATGATCTTGATTTAAAAGAAGATAAGAAAAAAATCACCAAATTGAAATACAAGCACACATACATCAACATGTAAAAGGTATCTCTGTCTGTCTTATTAAAATAAAGTTAACAATAACTTTGTATACCATTAAAAAATGTTTCTACCTTTTCCAAATGCTGTTGAAGTTGCTGTTCTTCTGTCAGTGACACAATTCAGACAAAAGCAGGACAATGAGCCAACAAGACTTGTTCAAAAACAGACAGAGAAGCACAGCTTTTAAAGAATAAGATGGGTACATGTGCTACAAATCAACAAAGATAAGGATCGTTAAATAAACCAACAATGGATTTTTGGACCCAGGATTAAGGAAGTGTCCTTGGAATAACTTCTTTGTCAATGCTGACAAGCTGTTTGGGATTATGTGCCCTCTTAACTATACATTTAACTGTATATGTGTAAGAGAAAGAAGGCTGTCAGCCCCCAAACAGCAAAATTCCAACAACAGAGATGCCACACATGCACATTTGGTTCAAATATCAAAAGTGATTTGGGCCATGTATATTTTATCTTCATTGCCAAATCTATTTATTCAAAAAATAATTAAATAACTAACGCAATTAACAATATAATAAAAAAAAAAAACACACTGGCGACCTGTGCCCCACATCTCCCCCTATGGCACCTCGGATACACTCCTTCCCCCAGCCCTGATGACCCTTATGAGGATAAGAAGAAGAGAATGGATGAATGGATGCCAAATTTATTAATAAATGTTTAGATAACAGAGGTGTTATCAGTGTTGTACTGTTGGTTCTGCAGCCACTAGATATAAAGTCTGTCTTCATTCTGGGTAAATGTGTCACGTTTGTTATCGCGGCTCTGATTGTTTCCCTGTTTCACTCCTTTCTTCAGTTGTTTTCATACACCCACAGGTGCCCTTGGACTTTAATTGCTCCTAGTGTCACTCACGTGTTTGGCATTACCTGAATCAGCTTTGTGTGTAAACATACCTGAAATCTTTTACTACTTGTTTCAACAGTGAAATGAATACATTACCTATAAATCAACTTCCTTTTGCATATTTGTATTTTTTATTTGTAAACTCTTAGTGTGGACATACACCAAGTTATGTTATTCACTATAAAACATGTTCCATCACTACCTAGGCATGCAATTTCAATTAATATCCAAACCTTTAAGTAGTCGGGCTATTCATTTTCAAACTGTAAAAACATGACACACAAACAAAGTCTCATGAAGAGACTCTCAAGAGAGAGGTAGTGTTGTGTTTGAAGTAGTGAACCTTGCCTGTCGAGGTAAACACAGAGAATCATTAAGCATGCATGTTATTAAAGTATTTTCCCCCTTTTCAGCTGCTCAATAATGCAACTGTATAATAAGCCAGTCTAATGGTAGCAACGGAGTGCATTTAGGTACTTAGACATCATCATCCTGCTGAAGTTTAAGTAACTTTGCATATGGCATGTTGATGCCAGATGGTGTAATTTAGAAATTGTTTCCCCATAAAATAATCTCTAGGGGTTACAGAGAGTGGTCTGAAAAAGAGAAAATATCCAGTTTTCTCAGTGAAAATGCCTTTTGTTGTTGTTGTTGTTGTTTTTTACACTTTTTACAGAATTAAATCAATCATATATATTCATCTCTGTAATATTCAGGATATTTATAATTGAGCTATTTGTATATAGTAGAGCTATTTCTCAATTTTGTAAACTTTGTAATATATTGTATTATTTAATTTAATTCAGTCTCTTACTGTTCTTATTGTCTTGGAGCAATTGTAACCACATAATTTCCTCAGAGATTAAAAGTATTCTGAATCTGCTGATTCTGACGATGAGACTGCTTTGAGCTGATAGGAAGGTGACAATAACTTGCATAACCACTCATTAAAACCAGGATATGCAGAAAAGCATCTCTGAGCAAACAACATGCTGAACTTGCGCATGAGCACACCAGTCCAACTCCTGCCAGCTAACCCTCTAAGTGCCAAATGAGTATTACTGAATACCTGAGTGTCGTTGCCGACCATGTCTATCTGTATTTTATTCCAGTGTACCCATCTTATGAAGGCTGCCTCCAGGATAATGTGTTGTCTCACAAAATTCAATTCATCTCAAGCTGGTTTCTTGCACATGATAATGATTTAGCTTTACTCAAATGGTCTCCACAGTCACCAGATCTCCACTAGAGCCTGATGGGATGTGGTGGAACAGGAGATTCACATCATTGATGTGCAGCTGACAAATCTGCAGCAACTTTGTGATGCTGTCATGTCAATATGGACCAAAAACCTCTGAGGAACATTTCCAGCACCCTGTTTAACCAATAAGAGCCAAGACCCAACTGGGAGAGTCAATTTTGAAACTTCAACAGAAACTTTCCTCAATGTGTAAAGGGGCGTGGGTTCTTATGGGTAAATCTATGCCATGAATGATTAAGGTAGTTCTGGGATCCAGGCTATTACTAGCAAAGTGTACCTAATAAAGTGAGTATAAACAATGGAAATGAGTGTCAATGGGGAAGCCACTGCCTTTAACCTACATTCTTTCTGTAGTGAGGAGGGGGCGACTCTTCATGCCAATTGTATTGACAGCAATGAGAAAGGGAGTCTTCTGCTCACTTGATTTAATTAAATAATAAACAGACTGGCGACCTGTGCCCCACGTCTTCCCCTATGGCACCTCAGATACGCTCCATCCCCTGTGACCCTGATGAGGATAAGCAGAAGAGAATGGATGAATGGATGCCAAATGACCTCAGTCAACTTTTTGGATGAGTTTTTTTCCCACTTCCCAGTTTCAGTCTTTTTCAGCAGTGTTCATGTTTTAAATCATGGTTTCATTAAAACAGTAAAAAAAAGGAACCCCTTTTCAACAGTGCTTGGACTATTTATACAATTTAAATGTATTCTAACTTCACAACACTTTATTTATTCTGGCCTTGGTCTCTTCAGATTTGTAGAACCAACCCTGAGATTAAACAAAACAAAACAAAACACAAGTGCCAATTAATCAGAACTTGTTTATTTCGTTATGATGAGCATTATTATACATTATACCCATGCAAACAATACCGAATCAAATGTTTTATACTCTTAAGTGTTACAAATAACAAAGAACTGAAGAAAAACATTACATGTTATAAAGGACTTTGCAACAATGACATACAAAAATCTATTTGTAATCATACTTATGGAGAGGACTTGACCGTTTTTACACATAATTCAGAAAATAATCAGTGTTTTTAATGAATGCAAAGTGATTTGAATGTGTACCCACCACCAAAGTCAAATGAGGATTAAACACGATGACTATCTGCCCCAAACTGTATAACAGTTTGGGGCTGTAACTCTTAAGTGTATGATATGTCCCCCTTTATTACCTGTTGCAATAAATTTAAAGAATGTTATCACCTGATCTGATACTCGATTAAGGATAAGCTACCAGCATTTCCATAGTGTGCCCCACCCAGAATGCATTTCTCACTGTGGAGATGGTTGGTATTTGTTACAGGTGGGTCCAGTCAGGTGACGGTCACACGTCAGAGTGTAGTTGACAAAAACAGTGCCGCCTCTCTGAAGGGAGCATCTGATTGTGTTTGTACCTTGAGTCAGGTAGTTCACACATGATCCTAGCCAATCATCAAACCACGCATCTTTGTCCCAGACTTCAATCCTCAGAGGACTGCTTGTTTTCACCTTTAAAAAAAAAAAAAAAAAAAAGTGAGCCAAAGTTAAAGTAGCATACAGTATAATGATGCGTGTTGTGTCCATTTATTGTTTCAACAATAATTAAAAAGGAAAAAAACAGCATTTCAGGTGTGTTTCATATAATAATTTAATATTTGTTGGAGTGTCATTAAAGTCATGTCTTTAATATACAGATATAACAGGGTTTTGTTTTTTTTTCAAATAAGGAAATTATTCTAAATTGTTTCATCTTTGTTTGTTTTTTTCAAATGTCCATGCTTTTACTTTTTGTTGGGGATACAAAATTAGGTAAAAGTGTTTTGTACTGACATTTTCCAGACGGTAATAGGTGATCCAGGAGGGGGAGTTAGATCGGATCACATTAGTCTGGTACCTAGGGTAGTCATATAGATCTTCACATATCTGTGAAATGGTAAAAGAAATGGAGAAAAAATTACTGTATACATGTCTATGATTGGTCTTTCCTTTGAAGCTTATCTTGTTCACTACTCACCCCTCAGTCTTGCCCCAAAAATCTCCTTTCAGACCAAAGACTTGGATCATGGTTATCGTCACTGTTCCCCTCTGAGTCTCTTTAGGACAACACTTGGAATCCAGGTCGGGACCCCTGCTGCTACAGGAAGATTGTGTATTGTTTGATATACTGATGGCGTTATCTTTTAAGTACTGCTCTATGGCAGCCTTCAGTCCTGCTTTTTGTGCTGACTGTTGCACCAGGTCATGCAGTGGTCTTAGGGAGTAGCAAACTACATCAGGCTGATCCTTGAGGGTTTTTAGCCAATTCTGGTAGCCCAGGGAGTCATTTCTGGTGAGTGAAAACTCCCCAGTCCAGCCTCTGCCTCCCACCACTTCTGAATAATGACTGTGGAGACCAGAGCTGTACAAGGCAGAGGTACTGTGGGTGTCTATAATTCATTATGATTCAGACTGGACAAGCAGGTACATGTAGACGTGACTCGCCTGAACTGCGCTCCAAGATCAACCTGAAGAACATTAATATTTGAAAAAAAATTCATACACTTCTGAATATTAAAAAATAAATAAAAGTGATGTGTATATTAATGTTATTACCTGGTGAATATAGTGTGTCCGTATGTGTCTATGAGGCGTCTGTACTGGGCTCTGGTTGCATAGCTGCAGGTAGCTGGCAGTCTGGCCAAATCTCTACTGAACTCAGCACTGAGAGGAGGGCTGTTGGACACACGGTAACTAAACACAAAAAAAATACATTATAATTAAACATCAAACATCAAAAAACTGTTGTGTTGCAGGAGTGTTCAAAGTCTACCTGTAATGTTTACAGGTGACTTTATGTGTGCTGAAGGTGTAGCGGTCCTCTCTGCTTTGGGCTGTAGCAAAGGTGTATGCCTTAGATTTGGTTCCTCCAATCTCCAAGTTGCTGAACTTCCTTAAATCCAGTCCAACCTAACAAAAATAAAAGCATGAGCTGCTTCCACGAAACATAAAGCATTCCAATCGCTGACAGCTGTACTTTTACATTAAGTGCTAAAAGTACATTTTAGCATGATAATCTAATCTGATACCTGCTAAATATTAACTTATTACTACTGCCTTTGCAATTATCATGCTAACTCACTTTATCTTTCTTTGCTTCGCATGATTTATTCCGGACATGTCTCACAAATCTAGCTGCACCACATGACTATTCTGGGCTTTAGACCAGATTTTATAGCAATATCACCAGTAATTTGTTGGGTTATTGGAGCAGCTCATGGTCTCCTTTTCATCAGTTTGGATTAATTTAGTCTTGTTATGTTTTTACTTGAACTGTGATTGTCAGTAAGTGAATTATAGGGTCACATTGAATTAACATGATCACTCACCTGTTGTTCAACCTATTTGCAGTGGGCCTTAAAGGTACCTTTAATTGAGAGCAGCTACAAAGCTTGCTACCATAGAGAGTATAAAAGATTGACATAGCTATTGTGATGTCACATCCTGGTTTCTGAGGACTCCTTTTGAATCAGAAACCTTAGAGTTGAGCATTTAGTTGCAAAATAGACAAATGTAATGAGGAACCGTGTGCCTGACTGTAAACCAGACATTCTGCGACTGATTTGTGATTGCAAGTTGTTGGCCAGTGAGTGTGTAGTTTCATTCCATGGATAATCCTCTATTTTAAGGTACAGTATGGCCAAGAGTTACAAAGTAGACTTACTTTCTTTTTATTATTATTATCATTAAATGTGACAAAAAATGAGTGACTGAGCAGATAAACTCAACAGAAAAGTATTTACAGAGGTGAAGAGAAATAGAAACCCATTTTCCCATAGACTTCTACATTACCACTTCAACAACTGCTATCACCATCTACTGTTCCTTCAGATAGAATGTAGGTTCAATGTATTGGCTTCATTTTTTTAACAAGGAAATTATGTCCATGTTTTATATTTACATTACATTACAGTGCAGGGTGTGTGCATGTTATTGCAGGTGATTCTTTCTTACTTTGAACTGTGTATTAAAGCAAGCATGGGGTTGATCTTCCTCAGTAAAGGGAAGCACGTATATATGATGTTTGTAGGGCTCTACTGTAGTTGCCTGGTTATTTTGCTTCATTTTGTTCTTTTATATATTGTCCTTATAATGTTCAGTCATGGGACCCTCTTTTAAACATGGAGCTAGGAATGATTACAGGACTACATCAACAGTTTGCATTAATAATAATATGATTTGCATGTTTCACTCAACATTAATGTTTCCTACCTTCCAGTCGATGCTGTTCTGGTTGGTGTATGCTGCGACCAGTGAGCTGTAGAGAAATTATTTTGTTTAATTCCCCAAAATATTCCAGGAGGAAATAAATGCATTTTCAATTATTAAATATTCAACACCATTCAGTTTGATAAATGAATTCATGTAGGAGGTGTGAGTGTTATGATGCCTATAAGTGAAGCATATATGAAACATGTCAGGGCACATTGAGTTTTTAAGTCCTAGAATACCTGATGGAGGTGTGTTCACTGTCCTCGAGATGAAAACTGCAGCGGCTGAACGCACGCCAGTCCAAAGCAGAGACTGGTAGCTGAAAATATCACCAGTGTTAGCATGTTAATGGTACGTCAAACTAATTTGTTGATGTTTATTTATTAGTTTAGTTACTTTCTGCAGTTTGTAGCCTTGTTGAGGATTGAGGCAGAGTTTACAGGTGTCACTCGAATTGAGGTAGGTCTTCACATCAATCACATAAGCTCCTTTTCGCTTAAGTGTAAGAACATCAAAGCCCTCCCCTGCCAGGTTGTAGCCAGGCACAAAGGGGCAGACATACACTGGCTCCGGGTCCCAGTCTGACAGGAGAGAACAGGGGAGTGGCACAACAGAAAGAGGAGGAGAAGGCTCAGGTAGAGAGTGGTGGGAGTTCAAAAGGAGAGCATGGCTGGAGTCAAAGAGAGAGAGAAAAGGAAAGCAGTCAGTTTAATTTAAGCTTTAATGTAGTGTGTCAAAGAAAAACTGCAAAAAATATTTTATATTTTTGGGGGGTTTTTGTTTGATTTTTTTTATGCATTTGAATGAGTCATCTCTCTTAAGTAGATATGACCAGAATATGCAGATTGTTTTGTCAATATAACACCATGGTATCATAATATTTAGGGTGGCTTCTAATAATTACTGTCCTTATCAATTAATATGCTACTTGTTTTTTCTTTTTTTTCCCTTTTTATGGGAAAAATCACAAACATAAAAATACTCAGACTAATGCATTCCATGTTGAAAGGGTCCATCTGTCTTTTGAGGTGCTTGTTTTATCAGATCAACAGCTCAAAAAGCAATGTCTGTGATATTTCTTTACCTGTGCTAACAAATCACAGTGATACAATCTCAGCTGTTTGGGATTGGTTGGTTTGCACCAATGTTTAATGTGTTTCTGCCAGCTATATTTTATATTTCACACAAAATCTGTAATTTAAATAAATGCATTCAATTAATTCATTCAGTCTGATGTGGCAAAAAAAATCAGTGGGAGGTTTCACAAGTTCACTATAAATGATACAACATTCATTTAAACTCTTCATTGATTTGGTCTAAAAGATGTGTTAATTTTTTATTTTTTTTAAAGCCCATTAGATTACCTGTTCAGACCTCAGCAGTGAATGTGTCAAGAGATGGAGATGATGACGGTATCATCTGAGGATGTGGGATCACTGTTAAGGCAACAGCACTTTTATACTGTATCCAAGGTCATGTGACCTACACTCAGTAGTTTTGGGGGTTTTTTTGGTTTGTTTGTTTTGTTTTGTTTTAGATAAAGCATGGATGCTGAGAAATTGTAAATGTAATGAATACAAAATATTTGTGATATTGGAGTTCTGAAAATCATGCTTTATAACGTTAAAAGGCAAGGCAAAGCAAGGCAAGTTTATTTATATAGCACAATTCAACAACAAGGTGATTCTTCAACCTGGATTTAAATAAACTGAGTGTTTCAGCTGATCTGAGGCTTTCTGGGAGTTTGTTCCAGATATATGGAGCATAAAAGCTGAATGCAGCTTCTCCATGTCTGGTTCTGACTCTGGGAACTGATAAAAGACCGGATCCAGATGACCTGGGGGATCTGGAAGGTTCATACTGGGTCAGGAGGTCACTGATGTATTTTGGTCCTAAACTATTCAGAGCTTTATAGACCAGCATCAGAACTTTAAAGTCTATCCTCTGACGGACAGGCAGCCAGTGTAAAGACCTCAGAGCTGGACTGATGTGGTCCACTTTTTTGGTCTTAGTGAGGACTCGAGCAGCAGAGTTCTGAATGAGCTGTAGTTGTCCGACTGATTTTTTAGGTAGACCTGTAAAGATGCTGTTACAATAATCAAGCCTACTAAAGATGAATGCATGGACTAGTTTTTCCAGGTCCTGTTGAGACATCAGATCTTTTATCCTTGATATATTCTTGAGGTGATAGTAAGCTGATTTGTTTATTGTCTTAATGTGTTTTTCTAAGTTTAGGTCTGCATCCATCACTACACCCAAATTTCTCACCTGGTTGGTGGTTTTTAGGTGTATAGATTGAAGTTCTCTGGTGACCTGTAATCGTTTTTCTTTGGCTCCAAAGACTATTACTTCAGTTTTTTTTTTGTTTAGCTGGAGAAAATTGTGGCACAACCAGTCATTAATTTCCTCAATGCATTTACCAAGAGCCTGTACAGGGCCTCGGTCTCCTGGTGACATTGTGATATATATTTGTGTGTCATCTGCGTAGCTATGATAGTTTATTTTGTTGTTCTTTATAATCTGTGCCAGTGGGAGCATGTAAATGTTAAACAGAAGGGGTCCCAAGATGGAACCTTGGGGAACTCCACATGTGATACTTGTCTGCTCAGATGTGAAGTTACCTATTGATACAAAGTATTTCCTGTTTTCTAAGTATGTTTTGAACCAGTTTAGTACAGTCCCTGAAAGACCTGCCCAGTTCTCCAGTCGTTTGAGTAATATGTTGTGGTCAACTGTATCAAATGCTGCACTGAGATCCAGCAAAACTAAGACTGACATTTTTCCACTGTCTATATTCAGACATATGTCATTAAACACTTTGGTCAGAGTGGTTTCAGTGCTGTGGTTCTGTCTAAAACCTGACTGGAAGGCATCATAGCAGTTATTCTGTTTTAAGAAGTAATTGAGCTGTTGAGAAACTGCTTTTTCAATGATCTTACTTAAAAATGGGAGATTTGAGATCGGCCTGTAGTTGTTCATTTGTGTCTTGTCAAGATTGTCTTTTTTCAGTATAGGTTTAATTACAGCAGTTTTTAGTGATTCTGGAAACACACCTGACATTAAAGAAAAGTTGACGATCTGTAACAGGTCTGACTCTAAAGTCTTTGAGACCTTTTTGAAAAAACTTGTTGGCAGGACATCTAAACAGCAAGAGGAGGAGTTCAGTTGACCTAAGATGTCCTCCAGGTCTTTGCTGTTAATAGGGTGAAACTGTTTCATGGTGTTTAAACAGTTTTTCAGTGGACACAGTACATATTCTGAATCTGCTGTTGATGTACCAATTGCTTGTCTAATCTTTTGGATTTTTCTGTGAAGAATTTGGCAAAGTCATTGCAGGCCATGGTTGAGTGAAGTACAGCTGCCACTTACACAGGAGGGTTTGTTAGCCTGTCAACTGTAGAAAATAAGACCCGAGCATTATGACTGTTTTTGGTGATGATGTCAGAGAAGTAGGACCTTCTTGCACTCCTCAGTTGTAAATTATAATTGTGAAGTTTCTCTTTGTAGATGTCATAATGAACCTGGAGGTTTGTTTTTCTCCATCTGCGCTCAGCTTTCCTACACTCTCTTTTTTCACTTTTCACCAGTGTGGAGTTTCTCCATGGAGACTTTTTCCTTCCAGAGATAACCTTCACCTTAATGGGAGCAATAGTGTCCATTACATTTAACATTTTAGCATTGAAGCTATTGACGAGCTCATTGACTGAACCTCTGGACAGGTCAGGTGTTAATGGGAAGACCTGGTTAAAGATCTCACTACTGTTTTCAGGTATACACCATTTTGTGATCACTGCTGTTGATATATTTGTGTGGGCTGAAATTTTACTTTCAAAGAAAACACAGTAATGATCAGACAGGCCCACATCAGACACAGTAACGTTTGAAATGCTCAGGTCCTTGGAGATCAGTAGGTCAAGAGTGTGTCCTCTATTATGTGTGGCCTCTGTTACATGCTGAGTCAGCCCAAAGTTGCCCAGAGTGTTACTCAGGTCTTTAGTCCCTTTGTCCTGAGGGTTGTCCACATGGATGTTAAAATCCCCAACAATAATTACACAGTCGAAATCAACACAGATCACAGACAGCAGTTCACTGAGGTCATTAAAAAAGTCTGTGCAGTATTTGGGAGGCCTGTAAACATTAAGAAACACAACTTTGGATGGGGCCTTCAGCTGTAAAGCCACATATTCAAAAGACTGAAAACTACCAGGAGATAGCTGCTTACATTGAAATGATTCATTAAATAAGACAGCAACCCCTCCTCCTCTCCTGCTCACCCTGGCCTCACTGATAAAACCGTAGTTAGGAGGGGTCGACTCGATGAGAACAGCTCCACTATTACTTTGGTCCAACCAAGTTTCAGTTAAAAACATAAAATCAAGGCTGTGCTCAGTGATTAAATCATTAATTAAAAATGTTTTCCCAGCTAAAGATCTAACGTTTAATAAAGCCAACTTAAGTGTTTTAGAGGTATTATTTGCCCCCTTGTGTTTGGGAGCAGTCTGTGGCACACAAGGTATGTTTACTATATTTAAAGATCTTTTAGAGTGCAGCTCTCTGTGTTTTGACCAGGCCACATGTCTCCTTCTGTCAACTGAAAGTACAGAAATTTTAAAACCTTCTAGTAAACAGGGTCCCAGCTTCTCCTGGGAAAAGTCACCACTGCCATAATCTTCGCAGCCCGGACCCTCCACACATCACACATCAGACTGCGGAGACAGAGCATGAAGGTGATAAGGAGGAACTAAGGGGGCGAGGCTGGGCAATGTAACTTCGATTGCCCTGTTGAGGGCGGGGCTCGATGGCGAACCTTTGGCTGCTCTGGTGGGGGATTTATGGGGACAAAAAGGGATTGGGCCGGGGGGTAGATCTGAGCCCAGCATTGACCCGCTCCATCATCTCCTCAGTGAATTTCAGGTGTGGGGAGGGGGGAGAAAGGGAGGGGGAGGAGGGTGATGGCCTGTCAGGGGTTTGGGGACTGGGGAAGGTCGTGGTCCCTAGATAACAAGAATTATCTGCCTCTGCAAACTGACAGTAAAGAAAAAACAAGAACTCTATTGTCAAAGAGCTGGAACGCCTCCCTCCTATGAGAAAAAGAGTCATTTAAAATTCACCTGAAGCAATAGATCAGCTAAACTCCTGACATTCAAATGACACACAGGAAATGTAACAGTTGAACAGGTTAAACACCACTGCTGTGTTGACCTTCTGGCATCTTTCTCTCTTTTTTAACTTTCCATATCATGATAGCTACAAAATTATGTGACTATCTAATAATTTTGCTACTGTATATTATGTGTTATACAATAACAATGCAACATATAAATTTAGTATGTTCCATCTGCAGGTCATATATCTTTCTGATGACTGAAACCAGCCCATTAAAGTCATTATGCAAATGTGCTGTTTATAAGATTGGGGAAACCTGCAGTCAGCTGAGACTGAAGAAGTCACTTGGATGAGTGACGAAACGTTTCTCCCACAAAACGCTACGTCCAGATGAACAGAATCAACTTTTGGAGATTTACTTACCTGGATGACTGAGCATGCATCAAGACATCATAACAAGAACATTATACCACATAACAAGTGGTTTCTAATGGTCGGTTCAACTTGCGTAAGGACTTGCAGAAATTTAAGTAATGGGATTAAAAGATACAACTTGTCGCACAGTCAGTGTTATCAAGCTGAGGATAGTTCAATGTTCAATAAGCCTTTTTCTTTATCTTTCAGAATTATTGCAATAGTGCTGATACACAAGGCCAGTATGAGTATGAAACCAGCTGAAATATTTGCTTTTTATGTATTTGTTATTCTTCCACTAGGAAGCACATTGAATAAATCCATTCAGTCTACAGTAGAATTGCTTTGTCATGAGGTTTCCTGAGAATTGGTCCATGTATCCCAATCACAACATGTGTGAAATACCCATGTATGTTTGTACACTGGAAAATTAACAAAAAGGTTAATTGAGCTAATTTACTTCATGACACACAGGGATATTGTATTCAATTCAATTCAATTCAATTTTATTTATATAGCGCCAAATCACAACAAAAGTCGCCTCAAGGCGCTTTATATTGTACAGTAGATAGCACAATAATAAATACAGAGAAAAACCCAACAATCACCCCCTATGAGCAAGCACTTTGGCGACAGTGGGAAGGAAAAACTCCCTTTTAACAGGAAGAAACCTCCGGCAGAACCAGGCTCAGGGAGGGCGGCCATCTGCTGCGACCGGTTGGGGTGAAAGAAGAAAAACAGGATAAAGACATGCTGTGGAAGAGAGACAGAGATTAATAACAGATATGATTCGATGCAGAGAGGTCTATTAACACATAGTGAGTGAGAAAGGTGACTGGAAGGGAAAAACTCAATGCATCATGGGAATCCCCGGCAGCCTACGTCTATTGCAGCATAACTAAGGGAGGATTCAGGGTCACCTGGTCCAGCCCTAACTATATGCTTTAGCAAAAAGGAAAGTTTTAAGCCTAATCTTGAAAGTAGAGATAGTGTCTGTCTCCTGAATCCAAACTGGAAGCTGGTTCCACAGAAGAGGGGCCTGAAAACTGAAGGCTCTGCCTCCCATTCTACTTTTAAATACTCTAGGAACAGCAAGTAGGCCTGCAGAGCGAGAGCGAAGTGCTCTAATAGGGTGATATGGTACTACAAGGTCATTAAGATAAGATGGGGCCTGATTATTTAAGACCTTGTATGTGAGGAGCAGGATTTTGAATTCAATTCTGGATTTAACAGGAAGCCAATGAAGGGAAGCCAAAACAGGAGAAATATGCTCTCTCTTTCTAGTCCCTGTCAGGACTCTTGCTGCAGCATTTTGGATCAGCTGAAGGCTTTTCAGCGAGTTTTTAGGACATCCTGATAATAAAGAATTACAGTAGTCCAGCCTGGAAGTAATAAATGCATGAACTAGTTTTTCAGCATCACTCTGAGACAGGATATTTCTAATTTTAGAGATGTTGCGCAAATGGAAGAAAGCAGTCTTACATATTTGTTTAATATGTGCGTTGAAGGACATGTCCTGGTCAAAAATTACTCCAAGGTTCCTCACAGCATTACTGGAGGCCAAGGTAATGCCATCTAGAGTAAGAATCTGGTTAGATACCATATTTCTAAGATTTTCAGGGCCGAGTACAATAACCTCAGTTTTATCTGAATTAAGAAGCAGAAAGTTAGCGGCCATCCAGGTCTTTATGTCTTTAAGACATTCCTGCAGTTTAACTAATTGGTGTGTGTTACCTGGCTTCATGGATAGATAGAGCTGCGTGTCATCTGCATAGCAGTGAAAATTTATGCTATGTCTTCTAATGATGCTGCCTAAGGGAAGCATGTATAATGTAAATAGAATTGGTCCTAGCACTGAACCCTGTGGAACTCCATAATTGACCTTAGTGTGTGAAGAGGACTCTCCATTTACTTGAACAAATTGGAGTCTATTAGATAGATATGATACAAACCACTGCAGTACAGTACCTGTAATACCTACAGCATGTTCTAATCGCTCTAATAGGATATTATGGTCAACAGTATCAAACGCTGCACTGAGGTCTAGCAGGACAAGCACAGAGATGAGTCCACTGTCAGAGGCCATAAGAAGATCATTTGTAACCTTCACTAAAGCTGTTTCTGTGCTGTGATGAGCTCTGAAACCTGACTGAAACTCTTCAAATAAGCCATTCCTCTGCAGATGATCTGTTAGCTGTTTGACAACTACTCTTTCAAGGATTTTTGATATAAAAGGAAGGTTGGAGATTGGCCTATAATTAGCTAAGACTGCTGGGTCTAGAGATGGCTTTTTAAGTAAAGGTTTAACTACAGCCACCTTGAAGGCCTGTGGTACATAGCCGATTATTAGAGATAGGTTGATCATATTTAAGATCGAAGAATTAATTAATGGCAGGACTTCTTTGAGCAGTTTTGTAGGAATGGGGTCTAAAAGACACGTTGATGGTTTGGAGGAATTAATTATTGAAGTTAACTCAGAAAGATCAATTGGAGAAAAAGAGTCTAACTTAACATTGATGGTACTAAGAGTAGCTGTAGACGATATTACATCTGTGGGATGATTATTGGTAATTTTTTCTCTAATGATAAAAATTTTATTTGTGAAGAAGTTCATGAAGTCATTACTAGTTAACGTTAAAGGGATTGTTGGCTCAGTAGAGCTCTGACTTTTTGTCAGCCTGGCTACAGTGCTGAAGAGAAACCTGGGGTTGTTCTTATTTTCTTCAATCAGTGACGATTAGTAAGATGTTCTGGCTTTGCGGAGGGCTTTCTTATAAAGCAGCAAACTATTTCTCCAGGCTAAATGATGATCCTCTAAATTTGTGACACGCCATTTCCTCTCCAGCTTACGAGTCATCTGCTTTAGGCTACGTGTTTGAGAATTATACCACGGAGTCAGGTACTTCGGATTTGAGGCCTTAGTTTTCACAGGAGCTACAGTATCCAGAGTCGTACGTAGTGAGGAGGTAAAACTATTAACAAGATAATCGACCTCTGTTGGAGTAGCGTTCAGGTAGCTGCTCTGCTCTATGTTGGTACAGGGCATTGAAGATGATAACAGTGGGTGGATTATATTCTTAAACTTAGTTACAGCACTTTCAGAAAGACATCTACTTTGATAAAGTCTACTCTCCACTGCTGTGTAATCAATTATTGTAAATGTAAATGTTATCAGGAAATGATCAGACAGCAGAGGGTTTTCAGGAAACACTGTTAAATGTTCAGTTTCTATGCCATATGTTAAAACAAGATCTAGAGTGTGATTAAAGTGGTGGGTGGGTTCTTTTACATTTTGAGAGAAGCCAATTGAGTCTAATAACAGATTAAATGCCATGTTGAGGCTGTCATTTTAGCATCTACATGGATGTTAAAATCACCCACAATAATTATTTTATCTGAGCTGAGCACTAAATCAGATAAAAAGTCTGAGAAATCAGAGAGAAACTCTGTGTAAGGCCCAGGTGGACGATAGATGATAACAAGTAAGACTGGTTTCTGAGTTTTACAGCTGGGGTGGACGAGGCTAAGCATCAGGCTTTCAAATGAATTAAAAGTCTGTCTTGGTCTTTCGTTAATTAATAGGCTGGTGTGAAAAATTGCTGCCACACCGCCCCCTCGGCCTGTGCTTCGAGATTTCTGGTAGTTAGAATGACTCGGGGGTGTTGATTCATTTAAACTAACATAATCATCCTGCTGCAACCAGGTTTCTGTAAGGCAGAGTAAATCGATTTGTTGATCAATTATTAAGTCATGTACTAACAGAGACTTGGAGGAGAGAGACCTAATATTTAATAATCCACATTTCACTGTTTTACTCTTTGGTTCAGATGTGGATACTGTATTGTTCTTTCTTTGTGATTTTTTATGTTTAAGTTGTTTATTGCTGGTTTTTGGGTTGTTTTTTGTCTTTTTGGGAGCTGACACAGTCTCAATGGAGATGGGTTTTTGGGGGGGTAGCAGGAGGAGAGAAGCTGCAGAGAGGCGTGTAAGACTGCAACTCTGCTTCCTGGTCCCAACTCTGGGACCTGTTACACACCGATTCAATATTGATTTTAGTGACCTCCGATTGGCGTAACCGGGTGTCATTACTGCCGACGTGAATTATGATCTTACTGTATTTACGTTTACCCTTAGCCAGCAGTTTTAAATTTCCTTCAATGTCGCCTGCTCTGGCCCCTGGAAGACAATTGACTATGGTTGCCGGTGTCTCTAGCTTCACATGTCTGAGAACAGAATCACCAATTACCAGAGTTTGACCCCCGGCGGGTGTGTCGCCGAGTGGGGAAAAACGGTTAGACACATGAACAGGTTGGTGGTGTACCTGGGGCTTCAGTTTAAGACTATGCTTCCTCCTCACCGTCACCCAGCCGTTTTGTAGAAGTGGATTTCACTATTGCATTTTACCAGTTATTTGCACATATTTGTTAGTGATTTCAGTATATGGGGTTGGGCATTTAGAAGGGATTGGGAGGTTATAATCTTAGGGTCCATGACAGCACAGTTAACACCCTATCTGACTCATTTGCTCAGGCATACCAATGTCCCTCACACATCACACATGCATAAATACACGTAGAGTGACAGCGATAGATTTGGTCTGGCGGAGATGGGTTAATGTTTACTGTATAACTCAGGAGACTGTAAATCTCTTATCTCACCTCATCTCACCGAACCTATGGTGCATGAGACTTTCAAGGACCGATTAACCTTTTAGACCTGAAGAGATACGATAAGCAGTTGCACAGTTTTCAGAACTTACCTATACACGGTTAGGTCACAAATATTTGGACAGAGACAACTTTTTTCTAATTTTGGTTCTGTAAATTACCACAATGAATTTTAAATGAAACAACTCAGATCCAGTTTAAGTGCAGACTTTCAGCTTTAATTTCATATATGGAACAAAAAGATTGCATAAAAATGTGAGGAACTGAAGCCTTTTTTAGCGCAAATCCTTCATTTCAGGGGCTCAGAAGTAATTGGACAAATTAAATAACTGAAAATAAAATCTTCATTTCTAATACTTGGTTGAAAACCCTTTGTTGGCAATGACAACCTGAAGTCTTGAACTCACGAACATCACCAGATGCTGGGTTTCCTGTTTTTAATGCTCTGCCAGGCCTTTACTGTAGCGGCTTTCAGTTGTCGTTTGTTTGTGGGCTTTTCTGTCTGAAATTTAGTTTTCAACAAGTGAAATGCATGCTTAGTTGGATTAAGACAGTGGTTCCCAAAGTGGGGGCGTGCCTCCTGATGCAGAGCCATTGCAGGGGGGGTGCAGTATGAATAAAAAAAAGGATGCTTGGACACTGCTAGCATAATGGACATAATGGCTATTCTAAAATATTGTACATCTTGGCTATAATAAACTCCTAGGTTGCTTTGGCTGTATGTTTTGGGTCATTATCCATCTGTATGATGAAATGTATTTATAAAATCAGTTCAACTCCATTTAGCTGGATTTCAGCGGGCAGTATGTCTCGGAACACCTCAGAATCCATTTGGCTGCTTCTGTCCTGTGTAACATCATCAATAAGCACTAGTGTCCCACTGCCAGTGGCAGCTTTTTACGTCCAAGCCATCACACTGCCTCTGCCTTTTTTACCGATGATATGGAAAGCTTTGGATCATGAGCTGTTCCAATCTAGCTTTTATATTCGTAGCATTTCATGTTTCCTTTAAGCCATAAGAGTAGAAGGGTAATGTACACCATTAAGTCCTGCTCTCAAAATCTGACATAGATGTAACACTGTCTGTGAAACTGAATTTAATTGCCTAAAACACAAGAAGGATTTGATCATTTTTCCACAAATTAGTAGAAATACACAGCAGCTGATTCAGTGTGTGTGTCATTATTTATCATTATAAACTACTGAAAACCAAAAAGTATGATTTTTCTATCATTTAAAAATATTAATATATGAATACAGGCCTGATTTATATGATTAAAAATAAATAAATGAACTTTAGCTTATATAAAGTCTCAAATTGAATACAATTATCTCTTAATTGTAGTAAAATAAATCCATAAGTTGATCAGTCACACGATTTTTAAATTGATTAGATCAACAGATCAATCACACATGATTAAAGAAAAACATGCAAACTCAAAATACATTGGTTATTTTGCAGATGGTTTGTAACGATCACACCGGTCTCCAGTCAGATGAGGGTCACATGTCAGAGTGTACCGGACCTCAAAACCTCCTCTTTTAGCTGAGCAGTTAAATGTGTGTGTCCCCTGCTGCAGATAGTTGACACATGATCCCAGAAAGTCATCATACGTTACGTCCTTGTCCCAAACTTCAACCTTCAAACCAAAGTTTGTGTCCACCTTCATGAGAAAATTAATCAAACAAGATTTAAAATTTGTATCCTTCCAAATGTTGTTTTAGGTTTGTGAATCATAAACAGTAATAAGGAAAATTTGACAAATTCATAAAATATTTGTTAAAATCATATTTTACAGTTTTTAAAATTCAGATTGGAAAATTTAAATTATTTAAAATTAATCTGTGATAGAGACACACTGGTGAATTCCTGGGGGCAGTCACACATCACTTTTTTTTCTCCTAAGGTGTTTGACAGATTTAATCAGTTTATTGATGACTTTTATAGGCCCATCCCCCGAATTATTTTTGTTTGGCTGTAAAACAATCTAGAAACAAGTACCTATATAGTTATGGTTAGCTGAAGAATGGCTCTGTGAATAGTGGAATACTTGATTGTTTTCCCAAAATCTATTGAAATCTGGGCACTTCCCAAATCAAATAATAAATCATGAAAAACTCCTTCTCAGCATAACCAACTTATTGCAGGTTCTTCTTCTGCCTGCACAGAGCGTTTCATTAAAGCACCTTATAATCCGGTGCGCCATAGCCCATTGTTTGGCAATTATGGATTTGTGTCTTAAATTGGGACAAAAACCAAAGCAATCTGAACTCTTGATAAGTTTTAGGCTTGAAAAGTACATCAACTCTGCTGACTGAGAGGCCAAAAGATTTCTGATCTATAATAAGGGTTAACTGACCTTTTCCAGATCATATTCAGCGTTCCACTGGGGGTTGTTTGACTTAATCACCTCAGTCTGCCGATAGCTGGAGCCAAACCACATTTTTGCATAGCTGTGAGTAGAAACAAAGAAAGAAGAGCAAAAGAAGAATTATTAAGTCTGCTTGATGTACCACCTCCAAATTGTAATCCCTGACCACAGTCTATTCACCTCTCAGTCTGGCCAGTTGTATCTCCTTTCAGGTCCCAGGCTCGCACAATGGTAACCCTTAGCGTCCCCCTCCAGGCTTGCAGAGGACAGCAGTTGGAAGCCAGATTAGAAATGTTTGAACCACAGTTTGGCTCATTGGGCGATTTTTTCACAGCATTGTCCTCTAAGTACTGCTCAATGGCAGCTTTCATCCCTGTATTTTGTGTATAATTTGTCATCAGCTCGTAGATTGGCCGGAGGGAGTAGGAAACAACATCTGGGTGATCCTTCAGTGTCTTCAGCCAAGTTAGAAAACCAAGGAGTCATTATGCGTGAGTGCAAACTCTCCCAACCAACCGTTGCCTCCTACTACGTCTGTGTAGTGTTGGTGGAGTCCAGAGCTGTATGTAACAGAGAGACCCTGGTTTTGTAAGACCTTGTTGCAAGAGTCTCTGTTACCAGATAGTTGCAACTTTCCCAAGCCGACAGAGAAACCCAGCGACAAACAGGAGTGGACCTGCAGGACAAGAAGGGAAAGAAAATGTCAACAAATATCTGTATTTTCTAGTCCTTACATTTTCAAAACAGGCTTGTTACTTTTGGTTTGAAATATTTCAGGGAAGTTATTATTTTCCGACAATGCAAGCTTTCAAACATCAAACAGACTTGAGCATAAACTGTAACACATGAAATTCAATCCTGTATTAATCACCATGTTGCAAAAAAAAAAAAAGAGAGATGTAAGAGGCAAAACCGTGTGCCATAGTCAGGGGCATAGCTGGGCTGGGCATCGGGCATACCGGCCATTTGCCCGGTGGGCCGATGGTGATTTTTCGTTTTTATGGCCCGACGTTTTTTTTTTTGTTGTTGTTGTTGTTTTCTTTTCTGAGATTAAAGTCCAAATTCTGACTTTTTTCTTAGAATTCTGAGATTAAAGTCAGAAAGTCAGTGATTAAAGTCAGAAAAAAAGAGACGTGCCCACTTTTTTTTTTTCCAGTGGCCCTAATCCTCTTCCGTAGTCTCAGAACCTGACTTCAGTTTAAGAGATGAGGCTTGAGGTGGGGAAGAAGTTAATAAGGTGGAAATGAGGGTGGAGCGAGACACAATGAGAAACAGATTATAAAAATGGTCATACGTAGTTTTCATTTAAAGATCACAAATAGGTCTTTCAAAGTAACTTATAAGCAGTGTAGGGACTAACGCGTTATTAAGTCATGCGTTACAGTTATTATTGTGGTAACGAGCACGGTAACTAGTTATTATGCCAAAATCAGGAACGCGTTAATCGTTACTGGGATTTAGACAGGGTCGTTATTCGTTACTTCGTGTGGTGGCTGTCACAGAGCTTCCACAGATTCAGTAACATTAGCAAGTGGTGGAGGCCAGCAGGTGGATGAGGGAAAGGGGAGGCAGGAGGAGCAGAGACTCGAGGCGGCCGCTGGTCCGAGTGTGAAATGAACTTCAGGTAAGAAGTTATGATCTGCAGTCTATCTGGGTCAGATATAAACCAAGTTTAGGTGGAGTTTATTTTCGTTATGCTGACTTTTTCGTACTAGGTACTAGCTAGCATGATGGAGTTTCTATACAGCTGGGTGGGTGCTATGATGTTACTTATGTTGAACTTTATTTTGTTCATAAGGTTAGTTAGTAGAGTTGCCAACCATCCTGTAAAAAACGGAATCGTCTCGTATTCAGAGAAAATATTACGCGTTTCGTATTGAGGTGATTAGGAACGCGATTTGTCCCGGACTTCAGCTACAATGAAAAAGACACAAAGCTGGAGTTATTCTGTCTTTGCTGCACAGCTGCCTCTTCTCTCATTCTCTCCCCCTCCCTCTCCTGTTTCTACTTCAGTCAGGAAACTGATCAATGATCAGCTGATCGGCTTTTCTCTCTTGTTTTGTTTATCGCCCACTTTGTGCCAGAAATCAGAAACCAGCGGAGGTCGCGTTAAACAACAGCAGCACGTTTAAGCTTGATCAGCTGTTGTTAGAATTTATTTAATATTAATTTCTAGGATCAGCTGATGTTTGCTGGAGCCACAGCTGTAAAAGCTGCTGGTCATGATATTGGTTTGGATATGTGGTGAGAGGGAAATATGAAGATGAAACCAGGAGATGTCCTTACTGAATCATCAGAGCTGAACAGGTGATGGAGAAACAGGTTTACCTTTAGGTGACATGAATGAGTTGAAGGGAAGTTATGAACTGTTTCTGAGAGACAAATAACACCAGGATCCTTTTTTTACATAGCTGGCAGCTGGTAACTGTGCAGGGGCGGGTATAGCAAAGTTTTGCCAGGGGGCCAGGTGGACATTGACAGGGAGAGGGGGCACAAAGAAGTACTTTTCTTTCTTATTCTCATTTAAAATGTCTCGCTTTTAAAAAATAATTATCTGAATCTTACAACAAACGATTGATAGATTGATGCATATATACCATCAAAACAGTGTACATCACTGTCACAACAGTGTTTGTTTTCATTCAAAGGCTTTATGATTTTTCCTATAATGGTGGGCCGGTCTCTAGTCAAAATCCCCGGGCCGATTTTTTGTCCCAGTCCAGCCCTGGTCAGGGGTTAAAGTGGGGCAGTGTTTCTCTTTTATTTTTGTGTTTCTTTGTTTTTTGGCACAACACCGCAACTACTGCAGCTGTCCATTAGTTGCGGTTGTGGTACTTCTGCATTTTAATAGGCCCACAGAAGACGAGCAAGCATAAAGGGAGTAACACGTTGTGGCAGGTAATTTCAAATGCAACGTTTCTATCTGCTCAACAAACATCAGCAAACACATAAACTGTGTGCAGTTTGTCGCACAGTGTGTTGCTAGCTAAAGGTCCAGCTAATGTATTTCACAGGAAGAGATAAGAATCAGAGCTAACTTCACTCAGAGATGGAGAAAGATAAGAAAGACAGGACAAGAGAGGAGGAAGGAAAGTTAGATTTAAAGCTAAGGACTGCTGACTGACGCTCGATAAACTGGAAATTTAAAGCTTACATGTCCTTACAAGTTGTCATGTTGTTAAATTAGAAAAAAAAATTAAAATATTATTAGTATTATTTAAAAACTGCATGAAAACACTCTGCAGTTTAGTGAAGGATAAACAGGTTAGTTTGGTGTACTGTGATGGGTTTAAAGTAAAGAACAGTGTATGACTCGTGCACAGTGGCTGTGGCGCTCATGGTTACATCAATTATATAAATAGTGTACAGTCATTGTAGAGGATGGAAATCAGCCAAGACAACTCATGAAACATCTGCTGACATTTTTATTCAGTTGTGTATATTCTCAAAGAGCACTGATTCTCTTCCCTACGCTGAGCCACTACAACTCATTTTAGGGTTGCCCCACCCGCTGAATCCCACTTTAACCTCTGACCTCTGTGCTCATTTTCCTGTTTAGAGACAAAGTCACCCTCTTTATTTTCCTTCTTTTTGTCTGCTCATGTTCTGCTTAACAGATTCAAGCTGAGTACATATATTAGAATTAAAATTTGACTAAAGCAAAGTTTGTATTCTCCTGTAGTTATTATTTTTATTGTTACATTAATACACTGTTTAGTTAGTTCTGCACAAAAATAGCTGGTGCCTTGAGGCAACTGTTGTTGTGATTTTGCATTATATAAATAATGAGCTTTATGTATGTACCTCATTTGAGGTGAGTCCATTCAGGGAGGACAGACAGGTTCGTGCAGCTGTGACTCGCCTCAGTCGACCACCAAGGTTAACCTGCAATGTGGTGCAAAGTTGGTGTTATAAATGCTTTTTTTTCAGTTTTTATTTTTAAATAAGGTAATTCACAGTGTGTGTGCTTTAACCTGGCGGATGTAGTGCGTGCCATAGGTGTGTATGAGCTGACTGTACTGAGCTCTGGTGGAGCTGTTGTAGAAACCTGGTAGCTTAGCTACAGCCGAGCTGAACTCAGAGCTGAGAGGCGTTCTGTCTGATACTCGGTAACTGGACACAAAGAGACAGATTAGTAAATGATCTTGACAAACTATTCAAATAAAGATTACAAGACAACCTAAATTTATATGACTATTCTGGGTTATTCAAAGCCTACCTGTAATGGTTGCAGGTGACCCTGTGTGTGCTGAAGGTGTGGCGGTCCTCTTTTGTCCTTTCTGAAGCAAAGTTATAGGCAGTGGATTGCGTTCCTCCCACATCCAGGCTAGCAGCCACAGACTTCTCTAAATTTAGGCCAACCTGTTATAATAAATGAGAAAACAAATGAATTAGTATGTGGTCAAATACGGGACTTTACAAAAGTGCTTGATTTTCTTTCATGTTTTACCTCACCAATACTGAGACATTTTGTGATGTATTTTTCCAGATCCTAATTTATGTTCAAACATGGCCTCAGATTTCAAAGTGCAAAAAACATGCTGGCAGTGGGTTGATGGACAATTTTTCAAAATCCAAACTTTGGACCTTAAACTTTTTTATGTAAATTAGAGATACTCCAGCAAAAAATAAAGGTTTCATGATTTGAGGTGGAATTACCCTTAATTCATCTTTTTAGCAATTGGAAATAAAATGAAAGCCAAAGTACATATTTAGGCACTTGTCTCACACTTATCTAGCTATCTGTATATGTATCCATCTGTATGTAAAATTATATTGTGTTGAAAACACAATATAATTTTATTATGTAATTTCCCCATGGGTCAAATACATATTTCCTTGGGATGCTGAAGTGTATGTGAGTAAATGTGTAGTTTGTTGATTTCTTTTCTGAACATTGGTTATGAATTTTGATGCCAAAAGGTAGATTTCATTTTTGGTCAGAAGGTGGCAGTCTTGTGAAGACGTGATTAATGCACCTAGATGCATGTTACTATTGCATTAAAACTAAAACTTATGTCATTAGTATAGTAAAATGTGCCCTACCTTCCAGTCAGCACTGTCCTGGGAGGTGTAAGTGTCAATCAGAGAGCTGTGAATACAACTCAAAGTAAACAATCACTGTAAAATTTAACAGATTGATTTCAAAGTTAATTTGAATGATTTTAAACAGTTTGAAAAGTTAGTATTTACAGATGAACACCTGTTATTGTAATTAGCTTTTCAGCTGTGAATAATATGATGAAGAGAATTTAGGCCAGAGAAGGTGTTTAGCAATCACAATGCTTACTATTACTTTTCATTTCATCATTGCCAAAGACTGAATGATCTTTAATTAGATGGAAATCTTTAGATAGCGAGTCAACGGCTGAGCCACAAGATGCTCAGTTGTCACAACTGTTTTTCATGGTAACAGATGCGTTCTCAGTTCAGCCTGAAGCGGGTTGGAGCAGAGAGTACATGTTTCACTTGGGGTGAGGTAGGTATTCACATCAATCATATAGGCTCCCTTTTGTCGCAGAGTGACCACGTCAAATCCCTCCCCCACCAGGTTGTACCCTGGTATAAAAGGAGCAGCTTTACATTGGCGGTAGTTTCCAATCTGACAGGAAAGAACAGGGGAGTTGCAGGACAGAAAGAGAAGGAGGCTCAGGTAGAGAGGAGATGGGGTTGAATAAGAGAGCATGGCTGCAGTGAAAAAGACTGATATTTTGGAGAGAGAGAGAGAGAGAGAGAAGGACATAAGTGATCATCATTTCAACAGCAGCTGATTCTCAGTCAACTAAAGATCTCCAAATGTTTGCAAACATGCAGCCTCAGCTGACTGCAGGTTTCCCCAATCTTATAAACAGTACAGGACACAACAGTGTGCGTATTAACGATTTGCATAATATTATAAGCTTGGGTAAACCTGCAGTCAGCTGAAACTGAAAAAGTCAGTTGGATGTGTGAGGAAATGTTTCTTCCACTTAAAATTCTGTGACTGAATGAACAGAATCAACTCTCTGGAAAAGATAGCTTTTTTTTTTTTTTTTAAATCTGAATACCTCTTTGGCAAAATATTTCTGCAATTTGCTGTAGTTGTTTTGTTACTCTCTGCCATTTTTCTCTTGCCATTAAAATGTTTTGTTCAAAACCCATATTATTTTTAGGTAAACACTTATTTGTGTGCATTAGCATCACATCTGATGTGATTCCCCACAACATGGTTCCAGTATCATATCTTGCACGACAAGTTCAACTAGAAAAATATGCATTTCCTGCGAAAATGCAGTGTGGATGCTGTAATGCTGAAGCTGTCTGCTAAAAATAGCTGAAAAAGCTGAAAAGTTGCAGAAATTGTAAAAACTTTGCAGAAGCAAAGGAACTGTGCTAAAATGTAATTACTTAGCAGAACTGCAATATCTTAGAGGAAACATAATACTTGGCAGAAATACAATAGCATAGCAGAACTTAGCAGAAACATTGTAACTTACCAGAAACACGATAACTTCTCAAAAATACAAGAATTTAGGAGAAAGAGTATAAGATAACAGAAAGAATATATTTAGCCAAAAATACTTAAGCATTACAGAAACACTATGATTTAGAAAAATAGTACAACAGAGCAGAAATACTGTGATTTACCAGAGACAGTGTGATGAACTATGAATATTGTAATTTTAAATCAATACTATGTTTTAGCACAAATACTATAATTTGACAGAAATACTATCATTTGGCAGAAATACTATGTTTCAGCACAAATACTCTCGTTTAGCACAAATATTATAACATAGCAGAAATATAATTACATAGCAGAAATGCTATATTTAGAAAGAAAAATATAATATAGTAGAAATAGTATGATTTAGCAGAAATACTACAATATAGCATAATAACAATGATTTAGAGCAAATACTATGATTGAGCAGAATAGTAATAACTTAATTGAAAATACTGGAAAAGTAAGATGACAAGCTGAAAAAAAAACGGAACATGGTTAAGTTCCCTCAAAACTAATTGTTGTTCACCTGTGAAAAAAAATAAAGAAATAAAAATAAATTTAAAAAACAAGAAGGAACAGCCAACAGATACACACAAAATCAAATATGTATACACAAATGCACAGAGAGAGAGACACACGGAGGGTCTATGCCAGTCAACCAGTCTGAATATATTAGAGAGATCAAGATGGCGCGGCCACGTCCAGACGCCTTCCTGACCGCTCCGCTCCGACTATCCACTTTTCTTGTTTTTTATTTATTTTTTGCACTGGTTTACATTCCAAAATCCTCTAGTCTTATAGTATACGACGGCAGATCACTTGTAAACATCGGTGACAAGGTTGCACATCTTTTCTTGGACACTTTTAAACCTGACCCATCCTGGCCGCCAGAGATTCTACGCGGCGCGGAGAACAACAAAGGACGGGCCGCTCATCCGAGGCGTAGAACAAAGAAGCACCGGGGGAAACGCGCTGGCATTAGGAACAGACTGAGACAGCAGGCGCATCGCGCACCACTGCCCAGTATCCTACTGGCCAACGTACAATCCATGGAGAACAAACTCGATGACCTAAGAGCAAGAGTCACCTTCCAACGTGACATGAGGGACTGCAACATTCTGTGCTTCACGGAGACATGGCTGACCCCCACCGTGCCGGACCAGGCCGTAACTCCGTCGGATTCATTCTTTGTGCTCCGCGCGGACAGAACGGCAGAGTCGAACAAAACAAAAGGTGGAGGAGTGTGCTTCATGGTAAACAGAAAGTGGTGTGATGCCAGGAGCATTTCTACTCTTTCCAGCAGCTGCTCGCCACATCTGGAATTCCTGAGCATTAAGTGCCGCCCTTTCTATCTGCCCCGTGAGTTCAACTCGGTCATCGCCACGGCAGTCTACATCCCACCCCAAGCGGACACAGGTATGGCTTTGTCCGAACTACATGATGTGCTGAGTTCGCTTCAAAACAAAGATCCGGGCGCAGCCCTCATTGTAGCAGGAGACTTTAATAAAGCGAACCTCAGACAAGTCATGCCAAACTTTTACCAGCATGTCTCGTGTCCGACGAGGGGGGACCGAATTTTGGATCACTGCTACACACCATACAAGCAGGGCTACAAAGCCGTCTCACACCCGGCTTTTGGGAAGTCTGACCACAATGCCATCTTCCTCATCCCCCAGTATAAACAAAACATACGGAGGGAAGAAGTAACCACAAGGGAGGTGAAACGGTGGTCTGCCCAATCAGAAGCTACGCTACAGGACGCACTCGACGACGTCGACTGGGACATGTTCAGAGCATGTGCAGTCAACATCAACGAGTTTACGGAAGTAGCAGTAAGCTTCGTCAACATGCTAGCGGAGGAGATTATCCCCACTGCGAGAGTCACCACATTCCCTAACAAGAAACCGTGGATGGACAGATCGATCCGCGCTGCAGTAAACGCCAGGACCGCCACCTACAACGCGGGTCTTGCCACTGGCGATATGAGCGCCTACAAAGCGGCATCATACGGCGTGCGGCGCGCGGTGAGAGATGCCAAACGCCGGTACCGGGAGCGTGTGGAGTCCCGCTTCCACCAGGGCGACACACGGAGTATGTGGCACGGACTACGCACCATTACGGACTACAAACCCAGGGACACTGCGCCGATCAACGCCGACTCTGCATTCACCAATGAGCTGAACCAGTTCTACGCCCGTTTCGAGGTTAGCCAGGCGGCTAATGCCATCTACCGCTGGACTACCGAGGACAATGACGTCATCAACGAGAGACCGGTGACCAGCTTCGCGGAGCATGACGTCCGAGCGGCATTGAGGAGAGTGAACACAAGGAAAGCGGCGGGGCCAGACGGCATCACCGGCCGTGTGCTGCGCTGCTGTGCTGACCAGCTAGCAGGTGTGTTCACTTACATCTTCAACGAGTCCCTGGCGAAGTCTGTGGTCCCCACATGCTTCAAAAGATCCACCATCATCCCGGTGCCCAAGAACAGCAAACCCTCATCCCTGAACGATTACCGGCCAGTTGCGCTGACCTCGGTAGTCATGAAGGTGTTTGAGAGGCTGCTGAAGAACATCATCTCCTCCTCCATCCCAGACTCCACAGATCCGCTCCAGTTCGCCTACCGACCCAACAGATCCACTGAAGACGCCATCGCCCATGTCCTGCACACCACCCTCAGCCACGTGGACAAGAAACAGGGTAACTATGTGAGAATGCTGTTTGTCGATTACAGTTCAGCGTTTAACACAATAGTGCCCAGCAGACTGTTCACAAAGCTGAGGGACCTGGGACTCAACAGCCGTCTGTGTGCATGGGTGTTGGACTTCCTCACCGGCAGAACTCAGGTGGTGAGGGTGGGTGGGTGTGTCTCCGACAGCATCACCATCAACACAGGAGCACCACAGGGGTGTGTCCTCTCGCCACTGCTCTACTCCCTCTACACTTCGGACTGTGTGGCCACCCACGGCTCCAACACCATTGTGAAGTTTGCTGACGACACAGTGGTGTTGGGTGCCATCTCCAACAGCGATGAGGCGGCCTACATGGACGAAGTGAAGAATTTGGCATCATGGTGCCAGGACAACCACCTCCAGCTGAACGTCAGCAAGACCAAGGAGCTGGTGGTGGACTTCAGAAGGAGTCAGCACAGAGACTACAAACCCATTTTCATCAATGGAGCTCCAGTGGAGAGGGTGCAGTCCTTCAAATATCTTGGTGTCCACATCTCCTCAGACCTGACATGGGCTGCCCACATTCAGGTCCAGACCAAGAAGGCTAGGCAGCGCCTGTATCACCTCCGACAACTAAGGAAGTTCAGGGTCTCTCCAAAGATCTTCAGGATCTTCTATACAGGCGCTGTGGAGAGTATCCTCACACAGAACATGACAGCGTGGTTCGGGAACAGCTGTGTGAAGGACTGTTACGGGTTCGAAATTGAGGATGAGAGTAAAACAATGATGGTCCAGAAGAGGTCAATCAAACAATTGATTTTAATGAATACACGCAGCGTGGAGAGGTGCAAACTGCAAAACAGTTGTACATCTCTACCCAAAATACACTCTAGATTGCTTTTATAACATCAGGGTATTGTAACGCCCCTTCTTGCGTTTACAAGCACATAATTTGCATGTACAGAACATTCATGTATTTTAAGAATTAAATGCAACATAGAGGTTCCTCCTTGTGGCATACTCTTCCGAATATGGTGATGACCTAAGGCCTTTGAGGTCACCATGGACTGGACATCCTTCCGTCACCTGTAACTAAGCAAACTCAAATACCACAAGAAGCTGAATACATTCAGGCCTTTGCTCAGCTACTATTTTACTGTACCAATATACTCAGCATATGAGTTATGATACATATATATTTAACTCAATCATTTTAAAGTAGTTATAACTGCACCTGTAATAAACATGTTAATATTTGATTATGATAACCCCTATAATATAAATTATAACATAATGCCAGCAGCTTCAATAAACACTTTGATGAAATGATAATTAATACAATGTTAAGGATGGTGGTTATATACAGTTCAGCAGTGACCTAATTTCTTTAAATATTACAATCCCCTCTCTTGACCTCTTGCCCACAAGAGGTCACTATACTGTGTCTTGTGTCACCGCTCGACCCACTCTGTCACCTCTACATCCATTAATGGCACCATGGGCGCCGAAACCACCATTCCCAAGTCCACTATGTCGCTCTTACCCTCTCTAGTGGAAATCTTCTCCTGTAAGGGATAAAAACAAACAGCCTCTCTCTGCTACACCTTACTAACCTACTGTGTTCATCTAAGGTTCCTGTCATTATTCAAAGTTGGTTCACAATATCATATCAGGCCAAATGATAAACCCTACTGCCACGTCTGCTTTGTTAAGCTCTTCAGTTAGACTCTGTACCGGTTTGCCAATCTGTGTGTACATGCCTCTACACTTTTAATGTCTAAATGCACATCTGGATGTATGTGCACTTGTATGTCTATCTGCATCTATGAGTCAGTGGTTTTTCAGAAAAAAGGCGTTAACGTGAAAAATGTTTCCTGTCTATAAACTCCTGATACTGGAGGGACTTTCCTGTTTGCCCAACCTCTTAGGTTTGGCCTTTTACACTTTTACTAAAGAAATTTTAACAGAGCCCAAAGAGATTTTTATTTTGCTCCTGTGCTTGACAGGATAAGGGAAGTTGTTTTTTGTTTTGTTTTGAAATTTTTCCCTTCTGTGTGTGTGTGTGTATACATAAGTAAGGATATGATAATCAACGTAAGATCCCTGGTTTGCAAATGATTTTCTGCCCCCGCTGCAGGGCAACCTCATGTGGTGGTGAGTCTATGTTGGCTAGTTTAATACAGATATGTAACAGTTGCTTGATTGCATGGGCCACTCAGAGTTGCACCGTTTCAAAGTATGTGGAGATTTCAATATACATTTCTTGGCTAATTAATTATTTATTTATTTATTTATTTATTTATTTATTTATTTTAAATTCTTTATTTTTCTATATTTTGAAACTATTGAGGTGCCATTTAGAATAACTATGAAAACCCCCATATGTACATATATATATCAATATCAAGGGCATATCTACACTTAAACACACACTCAACCATTTCTCCTTCACTTGTTTAAAATACTCGTCCAGTCTCAGCACACACCAACAACAGATCTCTTCATGAGACCATCTTCAGGTGCATTTTCTAACTTGGTCCTCCTGACTTCAGTTCTTGTTTTTCTACATTTTTTCTATGGAAATCAACCCACTTTTTTCACAGTTTAAACATAGTTTACTCACATTTCTAGCCTGATTGTTTCCCAATAAAAGTGAAATCAAACATTGCATTTGATTTTACTTATGTATTATCATATTCCGGGCTCTATCCAGTATATTAACTTTCTTCAATCTCAATACTCTTTATGTGTGTGAGCAACGCCTGTAGTTTTATTAAACACAACCCCAGTAAAATACACACCATCCCCATGTCAGCCTGACTCTCCACTAGAAAGCACACTTCAAAGTTTTCTATCAGGATTTACGCCTCTTTTGGCCTCAAGCATATACATAACATGCAAAGGTTACTGTTAATGCCCGTTAGACAAGTTTCCATTATCTACAACATTTTGTTTCACCCGGCTCACCTTCACACATTTCCTGTTCACTTATTGCATATTTATCTTTAACACCTTCTACCTCAGTAGTTGCTAAGCAGAAACAAAGCAACCTGTGGTCCACTTTTACCCTGTATAATAAACCCCTGTCATGTTTGTGTCTGTAAGCATGTTTTGCATTCATTGATTACAGTCCCCGCCATTCCTGCAAGTTAGGAGCTGTAAAGTTGAAAGCTGCATCAAGTCCAGGCCTCTGGCCTGGCCTATATATAAATCATGTGTGTTTGTAAGCGTGCATGCAATTAACCTGCTATGTTCTCATCTTCCCTCAACATGTATCACCTGGACACTCTCACCAGTGAAGCTTAAAACCCTTTTGGACGGAACATCAACTCTAAACAAGCACAGTTATGCATTGTGTATAAAATGAACTCAACCTGTAAATAGAGATGTCACTGTTATGACAAACATCGACCTCTGCACAGCTCAGACGCCAGTTGCAAGAGCTCTCTAACATTAGAATCATCAGCTGTGTCTTATATAGTGTTATTTCAGTACTTTATACTTCACACATTTTTGAACGTTGTTTATATGGGGAGTTCCTCTTTTTGTGTCTATATTTATTAATATGCCTTGTGCACTAAAGCTTCCTGTTTTTCAGTCTGGCTGAGCACTTGTTTGTGAGTAAAAACTGGCCTCTACAAGCCTGCCTTCATTAAAGTACATAAAACAAGATAATGAGCAGATACACATTACAAATGCTTCATATATACAGAGAAAAACCCAATAATCCACATTTCACTATTTTATTCTTCGGTTCAGATTTGGATTCTGCATTGTTCTTTATTTATTATTATTTATGTTTAGATTGTTTATTGCTAATCTTGGTTTGTTGTTGTCTGTTTGGGAGCTGACATAGTCTCTATAAATAAACTTCTTTTGGTGGAGTAGCATCAGGAGAGAAGCTCCGGAGAGGCATATAACAAAGAGATCTCCTCAACGTGTTGTATATTTTCAATGTTTCCTTATTATTTGTCATAAAATAAATCAACCAAATAACTTAAGCTGTGTGACAGCACCTTGTGTTTACGCCAGGCTGTGAGCTGCCCTGAAGCTACACCCCCTTTTACCCCATTTAATTTCTCAATCTTAGTTTAAACTATTCCTGACCTTCTCCTTCTCTCGTCTGATCATCTCAAGTACGTCCTGTACCCAATTTGCTTCCTCTTTCAAGCCCCACATTTAATTACAAGCTCAAACACATTTGCCCTATATTGCTGTTTCGACGTGTTTCCTGTCAGCTTAACAGAGTTATTCTCAGAACTCAGAGCTGAGGTTCCCCTTTTCTAAGTCTGTATGTTCTACAAGAGAGCAAGCTGAAACAAGTTTATCATCACAAAGGTTGTTAGGTAAAGGTCACGTAGACATTTGCTTAGTAACCCTAAAACAGCACATTTCATGTAGCTAATCGCATATATTAACACCCCCTTTTTGTGACACATCTCATGTGTTACAAACTCAAAATCCTTCACTCAGGTTAGCGAATTAAAAGAAAAGTTTAGTCCTACCATATTATGTATAAATGCTCCGGAGCTTAAACCTGTGTTTAAGGAATGAAATCAAATTAATCATCATGTCAAATCCTTTCTTGGCTCCATCCACAGCCTGCATCCTTGAAACGTCCTATAAACAAAAGCCTGTGTTAACCAGAACATCACCTTTTATACTCAGTTTCTCCACTTATGATCCAACCTATGTTTTTTTTAAAAAGAAAAGTTAAAACAGAACAATTATCAGTCATGTGTCCAACCTTAGTCCAGTCTTTTGTCAGTGTCCAGTCGGTCCAACCTATGGTCTGCCTCGTCCGTCCAGTCACCATCCATTTACACACATTCACTCACATGCATTAACATCAGGTATTGCTGACAGTGGAGACTATCTCGCAATATTCAGTCTTCACTCTCAGCAACATCAACTCATTTATTTGTTTTACTTTGTTTTTAAGAAAATAGTTCTTTTGCTTTTAGACTGGATTGGCTCGCGGCAATCCTTTTAGACAGAGACTTAGCCTTCTCCTCTGCCTATTGTAATCTGGAGAAGGTCACCGAGAATTTTCAGCGCTGTTATCCACTCTTTTGCAGGCCTGCTTAGAACAAAAATGAGAAGAAGAGAGCTGATTATTAGCTCATCAAACACAAAACAAATCACCTGACAGGTTTTTCTAAGTGCACTGTTACAAAATGATGAACCCCCTTAGACATGTGCATGTTTGATAAAACTCCTCTATTAAAATAAGAAAACAACACAAATCTAACCGATAGAAGTAACCCATCACTACAACAACAACCTCAACAATCTTAAACACAGAACATTTGCCACAAGTTCTTCAAAGTCCTGACTCTCTCAGGTCAACTTAACATAATTTCACCTGCTCAAACACAGAAAATCTCGTTAACACCACACAACTTGCACACCATCAACACTAAATTCTAAATTTTCTCTTCTGAAAACTTACTACACACTAAGCGAGTTGGACAACATGATAAACATACTCCTATGCTAAACCTGCTATCTGATCTTCATGAGCTCTTTTGTATTCTAAGGTTAACGCATTTTCTATTTGTGTGTGTGATTGTGTATATGTTTCTTTTCGTGGTTTTTCAGATCCCTCACAAGGTTCCACTTAAACAGTCAGTTTTTCTCTTTCCCAAATTTGATCTCCTCCTTAAATAACAACATTCCTTGTCCTCAGCCAGAAGTTAGAGCTTGATTTTCAGGTTCAGGAACAATTCACCCTGAAAGACAGTGAGTGTCTCCCCTCTTTGGCTCATCACTCGTCATTGTTAATGACGTTTCCCCTCTGCCCCAGCGGCTTTACCCTTGTAGTCCCATCTCCTCCAGTGAGTCCAAGCTCACTTAGGGACCTAGGTTCAAGCAATCGTGACTGCGCCTTGCCTTAGGTTGTCCCAGGGTTTCGAGGTGGATCTTACCCGTCATGGGCTGTCCAGCCTTCCATGCTTCGCCTGATACGGGGGGCCAAGTGGGCATGGGTTCTATGAGGGGAGGAGACACACTGACTCTGGAAATCAAAGGAGTGTAAACTGCTTTCTTCATTTCATCAGTTTATTAAGCTATCTCACTTCTGATTATTCCCAACATTTCACCTGTAACAATTTGTGTACGTGTGTTTTCTATTCATTAATGTAATTGTTAGTTCATGTATTTATTTTCTCAATCTTTCTTTTTCTAAAACATGTAATAATATATTTATTACTTTTTCTTAAGACATTCAGTCTCTAATTGCTCTGTTTTCATGCTGCAACATCTCTCCCCAGCTATAATCAGACTTCCTGTTTGACACACACACACTCTCTCAGGCCTCCTCTATTCACGCACTCTCCTATGAGTTATTATTACTTATTTATTATTTTGTACAAATCACACAGACTCATTCAAATCAAGTACTCACAACATTCACACACTTAGAAGCACTCAAAATACGCTTTCCTAAGAGTATTTTATCAACATGCTTGCTTAGAATCAGAAAGAGCAAGTAGACAACACTCAGTGCGTCTGTCCTCTTAAAAAGAAGAGAAATAAACACATATGGGACAATTCTCCCCATCTTAGACAAAATGTGACCTTAAATGTCCGTTTCCAAGTCATGTTCTTCTCTACACACGACTCTTGGCCTCCAGGGCATAAAACTTTAAACCTAAGTTTTTACTTTTACCAGAACTAGTACTTTACCCGAACCCTCATACGTCCAATAAGACTGCTATATGTGCAATTCTTTCTTTGACAAAGTTGTATTTTGTATTTTCTTACTCAGCTGTATATAGTATTGGTATTCTATTTTATTCTATTCTACTTTATTTTATTGCATTCCAGTGTTTTCTAATTTCTGCTGCATAACTTTGCACTTTTGCTTTAACAAAACAAATTTCCCACCCGTGGGACTAATAAAGGTCATCTTTATCTTTAACTAGCCCTAACCTAAATCCTGTCTCATCCACTGCTGAAATTCTAGTTCAATGAACACGTGTTGCAGTTTAAATTAAGAGAGGAAGTAACTCACACCCAAGTACTGTGTGTGTGTGTTAATGTCTGTGTCCCTTTAAATGAAAAGGTGAACACGTGGTGAGTTTTCCTCAATTTACACAAAATATGACATGAAATATCCTTTTCTAATTCCTGTTCTTCTTTAAACACCATGAATGACCTCCAGGTCATAACCTTGGACTTATAACTCTGATATAAGTCCACACAGCGCACCAAGCACAGAGAAAATTCAACCTCAGTGCTTTAGAATTCTCCTCAAAATTCAGAAACTGTTTCTGTCATTTATCTGCCAAGAACTTCATCATATGGACCTCGCCGGGTCCAGTAATCTTCAGCACACGTATCTCACTGCAGCCAGTGAAGATTTAAAAACAGTTTATTGTCTCAGTTTACCCAGTATTAACTTATCATGTGGACCGCAGCCGATCCATACATCTCAACACAATCGTGTGTTCACCTTTACACAACTTATTCTTTACTTGTATCACAACACATCTAGTAATATCATCAGAATTACTTCAACATGGTAAACATTGATTTCCTTTAAAATCAACTTACCCTTAAAACTCAAGATCACAGCTGACTCGATTCTCGAAATCCTGAGTCAGTTAAAACACCTTGCTCAACTCACGGTGTTCTTTTCTCGGACCCCTTCGTCCGAGCTCACTCTTTTTACCCCGGCATCTCCCCCAGATTGTTACAAGATCTTCATAAACCCAAAAGTAAGCAATTATTTCCCTAATCAAAAGTGAAGCCGTTCCTCACACAGTAATTTAATCTCACAGGCTTTGTGTTTTTAAAACTAAAAGAGGAAGGAACAGCGCCCAATTTAAACTGCGCATGTTGTCACTCAACAACCACACACACAGAAAATGTAACTGTATATATTATCTCAACTGAAACAAAACCCATCTAAAATCCTAAAACATCTTACTTCGACACCCCAAAACACACATCGCTTACAGACTATTTATTAATTAAATTATCTCAAATTCAATTTCAGTTCTCAGACCCAGGTAACGGTCTTAAGTATCAACAGTTTATGTATCCTATCTCAAAACCCCGCAAAAAGTCATACAGTCGTGGCAAGAATAAAACTTTACTTACATATTGTAATAAACAAAACCAGCGTCTTAAGTACATGCATCAGCAATGTTCTAGCAGTCTCTATAAACTTCCTCATACTCTATGGACCTCTCAGCTGCCTTATTTGCATCCTCACACACACACACACACACACAGTCTAAAAAATAATACCAGCCTGACTCACAGACTCAGACAAGTCTCTTAATATATTACACAGACGTCCTATGATTACAACTGCACAGATTTTAGGCCTCTCATTTCAAAACCTACACAATTTAGACAATTTTTAAATTAACAGTCCGACCGATAAACTCCCTGAGTTTTTTGTCATCAATTAAGCCATTATCCGTCCCACGGTGGCCCGATTACTAGTGCCCTAACTGACTTTAAAAGCGTAACCAACCCAAACTTTCCCTGAAGCTCTATTTGTGGCATCTCACAGCCAGGCTTTCCGAAATTTTAAGTTAAGTTTCACGCCCGAAACCGGTTTCTACTGACCAAAAAAGTGCAAACCACCGTCCCGGACGGTAAACTGACCCAGTCAGTAGCTATTTTGGACCGTCCTCAGTTGTCCACGATGCCAATCGAACTATCCCGTCCAACGGAAAATCCTGAGCGTCCCCAGAAAATTGGAGCGTCACCTCCGAACAATGCACTTGTTAGACTCCCAGAGTCCCGTTCTATACAATTTAATTATTTTGAAGACACCCCGAAAATCACAAACCCACCATATCGGTGTCCAAGCCCGGCTTTATAATCAATTGAGACTTTAATGTCACCAACTTCACCAATTACCTATTATTCTAAATCCTCTTTATTCTAAATCCTCTTATTCTTTGCTAGCAGTCCAACTGCTTTTCCTTTAATCAGTACTGTCACTTAACCTTACATTATCATTACTTCGACTTCAATTTCTCATGAGATTTTCACCAAAATCAAAACAGACCTTTACCAGTAATTTTCAGTGAGTAGACTTTCAATTTTGTCAGAACCAATTCAGCACTGTTTGGAAATAATTCAACAGGTAGTGCCTTACCTTTGAATAAGCCGGCTTATGTCCACTCACTTCGACCACTGACTCGTGTCTGCCTGTTTGAGCACCTGGACCCTCTCAGTCTCAACCCCAACTCTCTCTACTCAACCTCGGCCAATGCACCAAATGTTACGGGTTCGAAATTGAGGATGAGAGTAAAACAATGATGGTCCAGAAGAGGTCAATCAAACAATTGATTTTAATGAATACACGCAGCGTGGAGAGGTGCAAACTGCAAACAGTTGTACATCTCTACCCAAAATACACTCTAAGATTGCTTTATAACATCAGGGTATTGTAACGCCCCTTCTTGCGTTTACAAGCACATAATTTGCATGTACAGAACATTCATGTATTTTAAGAATTAAATGCAACATAGAGGTTCCTCCTTGTGGCATACTCTTCGAATATGGTGATGACCTAAGGCCTTTGAGGTCACCATGGACTGGACATCCTTCCGTCACCTGTAACTAAGCAAACTCAATACCACAAGAAGCTGAATACATTCAGGCCTTTGCTCAGCTACTATTTTACTGTACCAATATACTCAGCATATGAGTTATGATACATATATATTTAACTCAATCATTTTAAAGTAGTTATAACTGCACCTGTAATAAACATGTTAATATTTGATTATGATAACCCCTATAATATAAATTATAACATAATGCCAGCAGCTTCAATAAACACTTGATGAAATGATAAT